>NC_133528.1:142541627-142839952 GCF_048544455.1 Silene latifolia | reverse complement strand
TTTTGGATCATAGAGATGATGTACTCCATTAAACCTGAATCACAAGGTACAGTGATTGGCCCGGAAGCAGCTATGCCGAATTCTTCCTCTGCCATTCTTAATAGTTCTCTGAAAGTATCAGTCTTTAGATACGTCAACGGAATCATGAATCGTCTTCCATCAGTTGTGTATACAACAAAGTGGCCTTCATCAGTCACTGGTTTTGGCCAGGTAACCCTCTTCCTTCTCGCAATTGCTATTCTCTGCCATTTCTTTGCCATCTTGATGAGCTTCTTTGTACTGATAATTTTTGTCGAATTTTATTTTGAGAAAAAGAGAGGAGCTTTCGAAGAGTAGAATGTATTGAAAATTGTTGAGATTAAGTGAGTTGTGAAATTTGGATGAAACGGTTGTAGGCTTTATAGCTCCAAGCTGAAAACATGTAGCATTAATGCAACAACCTTGTTGTCCTACTTTGGAAGCAGACCCATGTGGATGTTCATATCATCATTTGGAGTAATTCACTTGGGGCAGGAGTTTTCCTACAACTGGCAATGCTTCCTTGCTGTCTGCACTGCAATTACGACACACCACCTAATAAAACTGTGACAATGCAGCAGCCCGGGACATTCGATAATAAACCTGACCAAACTGACGGGACCTAACTAACCAGACCTGAGACTGGATTAGACCTGAACATATCACTTTACAATAATCCCATCAAGAACTGCATTAATGTTTTTCTCGACCCCGGATCAGTGGACCACAGGGACCCTTATCCAACCTTACAGATTGAGTGGCGCTGAAGGAACCTGAAGATAGGGTTGATATAATATAGTGACACCTTTCGCATCTACATGGGTTCGGATTTAGATGACTACTCCCTTTCAAATGTTCAATTCAGGCAACCAGAAACCAAACATTTCCACCAGCTTTGTCTACTTCTTTTGGACCTACATTCACATGGTTTTGCACCATAAGAGTTAGTATCATACAAGAAACATTTAAGGCTTATGTCTTTTGGTGAAATGCTATAAAACCTTAACCAGTAAATCACACTTTCATCAAACTTAAAACAACTTTCCTTATAAAACTTCATATTACAATCTTACTTTTTGTAGTTCGAAACTGAACTCTTTAAAACACTCAAAATATGATTAGTACAAAGAAGCTCATAAAAATGGCGAGGAAGTGGCAAAAGCTAGCAGCTGCCAGCAGAAGGAGAATTTCCTGGCCGAGAACAAATGTCGCTGAAAAAGGTCACTTCTTTATTTACGCCAATGATGGAAAAAGGTTTATGATCCCCTTAGCCTATCTTAAGAATGATATTCTTCAAGAGCTCTTTAGAATGGCAGAAGAAGAGTTTGGGCTAACACGCAACGGGCCTATTATATTGCCGTGTGATTCAACTTTTTTGGAGTATGCCATCTCTATGGTACAAAGACATATAACCGAGGATTTTCAGAAGGCGTTTATCTTGTCCTTGGGTAATTGTCGGTCTTCATCATCGATGTGCTTGCAGCAAGACCTCTCGAAACAAGCAATTTTAGTATGTTAGTTTCAGATAGGCTCATCTTCACTTTTTATGTAAATGATAGAATACTATAGATGTAACACAATTTTGATCATAATCAATTGATATAGAATACTATAGATGTAACACAATCATTTTGATCACAATTTTAATGAGTCGATAGATATCAAAGTACTGCTGGCTGGGTGATATCATCTTTCTAATTGTCATTCAGAGGGTTTAGATTTTAGAATCACTTAGGAATATCAGATGTGCAACACATAAACATTGTAAGTTCAGCAGGAAAATTCTTGATATATAAACATTGGTTTGCTCCACAATATGATTGACAGCATCATATCTTGCAGTAAGTTTCATTTTCTTGTAGTATTTGCTATACTGAATTCTTCTTCGGCCATTTTGAAAAGTTGTCAGAAAATGTCTGTTCTTAAATATGTTATGTGAATCATGAAGCCTTCCATCAGTTGTGTAATTAACAAAATGACTTTCATTAGCCATTGGTTTAGGCCAGAAAATCCTTTTTTCTGCCGATCATTTTTGCAGGTCTTAAGAAAAAAAGGCGATTATCTGTCTTAGATGTCGGAAGATGGAAGAGTAATTAGTAAGGTTTGTTGTGAAAAAAAAAGGCAATTATCTGTCTTAGTAAGGTTTGTTGTGAAACTTTCCAAAATGCACAAGGCTCCAAGTAAAGACCAGTGATATAAATGTTAACTAGCTCCTTATCATTATTTAGCGGAACCATGTGCTATGTATAATTACAGATAAACGAACAAGGTTAATATTCATTGAGGCTCCTTCTGCACATGTTGTGCTTTATGTTAATGATGCATAATAGATATGATTGACCTCACAAAGATTTGATCGAGACAAATACGCCGACGAATTGGGTACACAAGTGTACACCAGTTCATGCAGTTAGTTGTCCTGCAACAGATAAATTCAGGGAGTACTCCTCTACCCACCTGGGGGCACTAACTCCTGTGGTGTTACATACCGAGTTTTGTATGCTAAATAGGGGATGGTCTGTGAGTTATTTTTCTGACTTTTGGATGATCAAGTTAACATATCATCTGTTAATCATTACAATATTGCAGAAAAAACACAGTCCTGTTTACCCTATCATAAGCGGATGCCTTGGAGGCATTTGTTGTTTATTTGCATCACATTTCATTTTTTTAAGCTAATATTCTTTTCTTTTATAGAAGATCAAATTTTGCATTTGATTAACTTCCTAGATAGTAAGGAGCTAACGAGAGAATTGTTTCTTAACTCACAAAAATTTCATTAATTCTGATCTTTAAACCTACATCTGTTCTGTACAAAAGAGTTGAAGAATACAATGTTTTGGAAACTAGTAAATTAGCAAATGTTGATTACTTTGCTGTTGATGTTCAACTAATGATGAATATCTACAGCTGGCCAAAGAAGCAATCAATGCGGTCTCCAAGTCCTTAGCCACACGCTTTTGGATCATAGAGATGATGTACTCCATCAAACCTGAATCACAAGGCAAGGTAATTGGCCCTGAAGCATCTATGCCGAATTCTTCCTCTGCCATTTTTAGTAGTTCTCTGAAGATATCAGTCTTTAGATATGCCAACGGAATCATGAACCGTCTTCCATCAGTTGTGTAAACAATAAAATGACCCTCATCGGTCACTGGTTTCGGCCAGGAAACTCTCTTCCTGCTCGCAACTGCCATTCTTTGCCATTTCTTTGCCATCTTAATGAGTTTCTTTGTACTGATCATTTTTGAAGGTTTTAAGAATTAAATGAGAAATCTTTGAGAATGAGAAAATGTTGAAACTTGTAAAGAAGAAGAAGTTGTGTTGTGTTTGATTGTGAATAAGTTGGAGAAAATGGTCAAGTTTTATAGTCTCAAATTCAAGACAGATCACTTAAATGTAAACTAACACCTTGTTTTCATTGTTTGGGGGCAATACCATGTGGAAATTTCAGGTGGGTATGTCTAATTTGGCTTTACATTTAGACCCAAGATGTCTTCTTCCAACCTTACAGATTGATAGTATACTGATATCGTGCGCTCTGCCCTACATGACTCAGAAGTTTGATGACTACTTCCTTTCAAATGTTCAGTTCAGGACAACCAGAAACCAAACATTTCCACCAGCTTTGTCTAGTTTATTTGGACCTACATTCACATGGTTTTGCACCAAAGAGTTAGTATCATACAAGAAACATTCAAGTCTCTTGTCTTTTGCTGAAATGCTATAAAACCTTAGCCTCTACTCAGGCTTTCATCAAACTTAAAATCGCTCTTCCTATCGACTTCTTATTACAATCCTACATTTTTTAGTTTAAAACTCAAGTCGTAAATACACTCAAAATATGATTAGTACAAAGAAGCTCATAAAAATGGCGAGGAAGTGGCAGAAGCTAGCAGCTGCCAGCAGAAGAAGAATTTCTTGGCTGAGAACAAATGTCGCTGAAAAAGGTCACTTCTTCATTTACGCAAATGATGGCAAAAGGTTTACGATTCCCTTGACCTATCTCGGAAGTGATATTCTTCAGGAGCTGTTTAGAATGGCAGAAGAAGAGTTTGGGCTAACGAGTGACGGGCCTATTATATTACCATGTGATTCAACTTTTATGGAGTATGCCATCTCTATGGTACAAAGACATACCACCGAGGATTTCCAGAAGGCGTTTATCTTGTCCTTGAGTGATTGTTGCTCTTCATCATCGATGTGCTTGCAGCAAGAGCTTTCAATGCAACCAATTTTAGTATGTTAGTTTCTAGATAGGCTAATCTTCTCCTTTTATGTAAATGACAGAATAGTATAGATGTAACAAAATTTTGATCATAATCAATTGATATAGCATTTGCAGTATAATTTCTTGTCCTTCCTCGAGCCACGAATAATCTTTATTGTTTCCATAATTTTAATCAGATGATTATTGTTATAGTTTGGGTGATATCAACTTTCCAACTGTGTCATTCAGAGGGTTTAGAAGTTGGATGAATATCAGATGTACAACTACTGTCACAGAAGAAGTTGGATGTGTTCGCAGCAGTGACGAAGCTAGTAAAATTTCTCTATCTTTCTTTGGTGCCTTACATCATTACCCCCCATCCATCCCCTCAAAGGTAGAACCCTATCTCCGCTACTGAGAGAAAGGTCTATACTTTAACTGCTTTCGTAGGTTAAATAGTCGATTAATGAGCAAGATTCTGATTTTTCTGTTTCCCTCCTACTGTAAATGTAGAATGTAGCAAAACCAGGTGGATATATTCAGGATTTTCTATGATCTTGTAGAAAGATGGTATGTGATTTTTTGTTATGACTTTTTGGAAGATCAAAGTTAACATATCAAATTCTGGATTTAATAGTTATGAATCATTAAAATGGGTATGATAGTATGACAGCGTAAACTGATAGATGAACCAATTCAACCATCCTCAACTATTATAAATATTCCTATTACGCTCCCTCACTCAAATGCCCATTGGGCTTGAAGAGTGGTTAGTTGTGCACCGGCTCCCCCGTACCGTGTGCTGGGTTTTCACTTCGAGTTTTTGAGGAGTTTTGAGGTTGCCAGGATTTGAACCCGTGACCTTCGGTCACAATGGCTCTGATACCATGATAGATGAACCAACTCAACTAAAACCTTAAGGTGATGGTTGAGGCCCAACTATTATAAATATTCCTATTATAAACCAGGTCGCATTACCCTATCAAAAGCGGCCGCATTTGTGACATTTCTTGTTGAATGCATCACTTCATTTTCTGATCCTTTTTATTGAAGCTAATGATTCATGTTTTATAAAAGTTCTTGCAACCGATTAACATCCTAAATATGCAAATAATACTCCGCGAAGAGCTAACAAAACAATTGTTTCTGATGAATTCACTAGAAATTTCATTAAATCTGATCTCTAAGGCAAAATTACATCTGTTCTAGTGTTCTGTACAAAAAGATTTCAAGTAACAATACTAGTATGTTTTAGAAACTAGAAATAAGCAAATGTTGATTATTTTGCTGTTGATGTTCAACTAATGATGAGTATCTACAGCTCGCCAAAGATGCAATCAATGCATTCTCAAAGTCCTTAGCCACATGCTTTTGGATCATAGAAATGATGTACTCCATCAAACTTGAATCACAAGGCAAGGTAATTGGCCCGGAAGCATCTATGCCGAATTCTTCCTCTGCCATTCTCAACAGTTCTCTGAAAATATCAGCGTTTAGATACGTCAAGGGAATCATGAAGCGTGTTCCATCAGTTGTGTATACAACAAAATGACCCTCATCAGTCACTGGTTTTGGCCAGGAAACCCTCTTCCTGCTCGCAATTGCTATTCTTTGCCACTTCTTTGCCATCTTGATGAGTTTCTTTGTACTGATCATTTTTGCAGGTTTTAAGAGAAATATGAGAAGTTGTAATTGTAATTAAGGAGAGAAAAGATGTAGTTGTGTTATGTTGTGTTTGATTGTGAAAAATTTGAAGAAATGCTCAACTTTTATAGCTTCAAAATGTAGACATATCACTTAAATGCTAACTAATACTTTGTTGTCATTGTTTGGAGGCAAACCATGTGATAATTTCAGGTGGGTATGTCTAATTTGGCTTTCATTTATCAATCAATTTGTGATAATACAAATTAAGTAGACCCAGGATGTCTTCTTGTTGATTGATTATAATCCGCTTGTTATCCACTGAATAAGTTCTTATTATAAAGAAGATGTAATTTGTATATTGACTGAATGTAATTTACAATGCTATAGCTCTAAGTATATATAGGATGAATGCTAGTCTAAATAAGGATAGAAAAGGGAGCCTATACATTATATTGTCTATAATTACAATATTGAGAGTATCATTGACTGATTGGTGTTGCTTGATTTGTGGAGTTGATTGATTGTGTAATCTTCTCTTTATTTGTAGAAATAATATTGTTAATACTCCCCCTCAAGATGGACTTAGGGGGTCGAAGGCCAATCTTGTCACGCAGGGTAAGGAATCGAGTCTTGTGTAAAGGCTTGGTGAGTGCATCAGCGAGTTGGTCCTGTCCTGCAATGTGTTGAATGCGCATATTTCCCAATTGAAGCTGTTCACGAACGAAGTGGAATGATAGGGCCATATGCTTCATTCTTGAGTGAAAGACTGGATTTTTGGCATATAAGGTGGCCGACATGTTGTCACAATAAACAGCAGGTGGCTTTGTGATGGTGATGCCAAGTTCAAGAAGTAAGTTTCGAAGCCATAGTGTTTCAGCAGTGACTGCAGCGACAGCGCGAAATTCTGCTTCAGTTGTGGATAGAGCTAGTCCTCGTTGTTTTTTGGAGGACCATGAGATAGGATTGCGACCTAGGTATATAACATAGCCTGAGGTAGAGAGGAATGAGTCCTTATCACCAACAAAGTCTGCATCACAAAATGCATGAAGACAAAGAGGTGAGGTACGATATAGTTGAATTCCGTGGGTGGAGGTACCTTGAAGAACCGTAGCAAGCGTTTGAGGGCAGTCCAATGTGTAATAGTGGGGTGGTGCAAGAATTGAGCTAGACGATTGACTGTAAAGGCAATGTCCGGCCTAGTGAGAGAAAGGTATTGAAGACTCCCAACAATTGCTCGGTAGTCAGAGTGATCATGAATGGGTTTGTGATCTTCACGGACAAGATGGTGGTCAGTGGCAATAGGCGTAGCATTGGGTTTTGCTTCTGACATTTTGTATTTAGCTAATAGGTCATGTATGTATTTTGATTGATTGAGGTGAAGACCAACGTTGTTTGGTGTCACTTCTATTCCAAGAAAATAGGAGAGTGGGCCTAGGTCTTTTAGAGAAAATCGTTTGGAAAGTTGAGTGATAAATTGTTGTAATTGGTGAGGATTAGGTCCCGTGATTATTATGTCGTCAACGTAGACAAGCATGTAAAGACTTGTCGTCTTGGTTTGTAAAAGAAATAGCGATGAATCCGAAATAGATTATTTAAAGCCAAAGTTGATAAGGTAAGATTTGAGTTCGGTGTACCAAGCTCGAGGAGCTTGTTTTAAGCCATAGATTGCCTTGTTTAGTTTGCAAACAGAGTCGGGTTGAGATATGTCGACAAAGCCATGAGGTTGGGACATGTAGACATCGTCAGTTAGTGTGCCTTGAAGAAAGGCATTGTTAATATCGAGTTGTCGTAATGGCCATGCATTAGTGACAGCAAGTAGGGGTGCTCACCGGTCCAAAACCGGACCGGATCGGACCGGACCGGATGAACCCGCGGACCGGATAACCACATATCCCAAGACCGCGGACCGGACCGGTTAAAAGGGGACCCGGACCGGAACCCTTTAGGTCCGGTTTTTTCCGGGTTTGGACCGGACCGGTACTAATTTATAAGGCAATTTAGTTTTATTTTTTTATGTGGACCGGACCGGACCGGAGACCGGTCACCATATTTTTTGGGACCCGGAGACCGGACCGGTATGTATCCGGTCTGGACCGGGCCGGACCGGCCGGTCCGGGTCGGTCCGGTTTACCGGTCCGGACCACTTTTTGTTCACCCCTAACAACAAGCGATAGTATAAGTCGGACGGTGGTGGGTTTGACAACGGGGCTAAAGGTTTCATTAAAGTCAATTCCCAGTCGTTGATGAAAGCCTTTAGCAACTAAGCGTGCTTTGTATTATTTAAGTGATCCATCGGGATTATATTTAACTCGATAGACCCACTTACAACCAATAATGTTTTGAGACGGGTGACGAGGTACGAGTGTCCAGGTTTTGTTAGTGGTGAGTGCTTGAAATTCAGTTTCCATAGCTTGACGCCATTGGGGAAGAATGAGCGCTTGCTTTACGGTTTTGGGAAGCGAGGTGGATGTAGAGATAGCGTGAGCAAGGTTAGCATATTTAGGATTGGGTTTGCGTATGTTATTATCTAAACGAGTAGTGACAGTGCGATTTGGGGGAGGTGGAGCCGGTGTGTTTATAGGCGGGGAAGGCGTGGAAGTGGTAGGTTGGGTCGATGCTTGAGAGGTGGTATTGTGTTGCTGCGTGGTGGTGGAGGGAGGTGTCGAAGTGAGTTGTGGCGTGGTGTTGGAGGGATTTTTTGAAGGAATTGGTCTGCGAGAGTAAGTTGTGCGAATGGGATGTCGGGACTGTCGAGTTTGTAGTGGATTTGATGGTGTCGAAGTAGGTGTAGGTAATATAGGTATAACAAGAGAACACCACTCATCGGGATCATTGTGTGTTGATGTTAGTGACTCCTTTTGAAGTAATCGATGGTATGCAAATTCATCCTCGATAAATTTGACATGGCGAGATGTATAAATTCTATTGGTTTTGGGGTCAAGACAATGAAATGCACTTTGAGTGGACGAATAGCCAACAAAAATGCAAGGTTTAGACCGATATTCAAGTTTATGTTTTGTATACGGTTTTAGCCAAGGATAACAAAGACATCCAAAGTTGTGTAGTTTGTGATAATCAGGTTTAGTATTGTGTAGTTTGAAGTATGGAGTATCACCATGTAATGTTTTAGTAGGGAGACGATTAATAAGGTACGTCGCCGTACTAAAGGCAAATTGCCAAAATTTGGTAG
Source organism: Silene latifolia (assembly GCF_048544455.1). Lineage (NCBI taxonomy): Eukaryota > Viridiplantae > Streptophyta > Magnoliopsida > Caryophyllales > Caryophyllaceae > Silene > Silene latifolia. Next base: position 142,830,887 of record NC_133528.1, on the reverse strand, counting down.
GTAGGCCGGCGTGAGCTAGTAACGCGAGGCCCGTTTCGACTGTGTGTCGATGACGTCTTTCAGCATACCCATTATGTTCAGGAGTGTGAGGTGGTGAAGTAAAGTGACTTATGCCATTATTAAGTAGTTCGGGATTTAATTTCTGAAATTCTCCACCATTATCGGAAAAAAATTGTTTAATTGTTTTGTTGAAATATTTTTCAACAAGTGCTTTGAAACGGAGAAAGACTTGTGTGGTTTCGGACTTATTTTTAAGCGGAAAAAGCCATATGTATTTGCTAAAGTGGTCTACAAATACGACATAATATTTATAGTTTTCGTGAGATAATATGGGACTTGTCCATAGGTCCGAATAAATGAGTTCTAATGGTGCCGTGGTTTTGAACGTGGATATCGCAAATGGAAGCTTTTTGCTCTTGCTAATTTGACAAGAGTCACAATAAGAAAAGTTTGAAATAGGAAATGGTGCATCTTTATTAATATAATTCATTACATCAAAGGTAGGATGTCCTAGTCTATGATGCCATGATAGGTGAGTTGAGCCTTTCTTGGTTAAATAAGCCATTGGTTGCGCGTTGCTCAACTCGTAAACTCCATCTTTAGCCTTGCCCTGGAGAAGTGTTTGGCCCGTCGAAATTGCCTTAACAAAAAAAGACGATGATGAGAAAATCACATATGCATTATTATCATGACATAGTTTTGATATAGATAAAATATTACGAGAAATCTTTGGTACATGTAAAACATTAGTGAACTTAAGTGAAGAAGAAGGTAATTGAAATGAACCTATGTTGGCAATTTCCAATGTCGAGCCATCTCCAATAACGAGGTCATCCGGGCCAAAGTAAGGTGAATGGAGAGCGAGTGTATCGAGGTCATGGGTTACATGATGCGATGCTCCGCTATCAAGTAAATAATTCTGGTTGGGGTTAAAGTTGGGAGGCGGGACAGCGGTTGCCGTGTGGGCTTGGGGAGCTTGCTGGTGTTGACGAGGTGGTGGGGCAGGGAAGGTAATGTGTGGGAATTTCTGGCGAAAATATGGGCAGTGTGCAATAACGTGACCAACTTGACGACACCACTGACAACGGCCTTTAAAAGGACGTGGGGTTGCAGCTGTGGATGCGGAAGCAGGGGTGGCAGCGGGGTTGTATTGTGGTGTATTGGTGGTTTGACGGTTGTTACCACAGTAGTTATTGTTGTGGCGAAAGGCGGCATTAGCAGTAGGTTGAAATAGGTCAGTTTGTGGTTGTTGGTCTAAGAGAATTTCATGATGCAGGAGCTTTTCGTGAAGCAACTCGAAAGAGATCGAATCGTCACGGGCTCTCACGGCATCGATAACTGGTTTATATAAATTGTAATTAAGCCCACGAAGAATTTTCGAGACTATGTCATGCATCAGGGTCTACGGTTGTACCCAATAAAGCCAATTGATCAATACAAGTTTTGAAGGTGTTCATATAGTCACTGATCTTTTGATCAGCGGGTTTGACTATTGAGTTTAATCTTTCTTTAAGTTGAAGAACATGGGCTCGAGAAGGATTGTTATAGGTGCTCGAGAGTATGTCCCATGCCTCTTTGGCCGAGGTAGCACGCACGATTAGTGCCTGAACCGTGGCACTTAGTGTGCCCATTAAAGCCCCGAGGATCAAGCCATCCTGCTTGAGCCACGAGAGGTATGCGGGATTGGGTTGTTCTGTTTTGTCAGAACCGGTGATGGTGGGTGGTGGTGATGCGGTTGATCCATCGAGAAAGCCAAATAGGCTGTACCCGAAGAGGATATTCATAAGTTGAAACCGCCAAGAGACATAGTTAAGCGGCGTGAGTTTTACACAGTGACTCAAATTGATTGAAATCAAGGGTTTGGTGGTTTCATGTGGATTGGGAATCATGCTTTCGGGGTTGGTCATGGTGGTTAGTGCGGTGGGAAAATCAGAGGGAGTGGAGCGTTTGAAGGTGGTTGTGGGACGGGTTGAGAGAGGGTTGTGGTAGGATTTCTTATGACTCCTTGATACCATATAAAGAAGATGTAATTTGTATATTGACTGAATGTAATTTACAATGCTATAGCTCTAAGTATATATATAGGATGAATGCTAGTCTAAATAAGGATAGAAAAGGGAGCCTATACATTATATTGTCTATAATTACAATATTGAGAGTATCATTGACTGATTGGTGTTGTTTGATTTGTGGAGTTGATTGATTGTGTAATCTTCTCTTTATTTGTAGAAATAATATTGTTAATACTTATATTGTAAGAAAGTAATGTTCATCTAACATATTAGCTGTTACCAGTCACTTCTGTTCCTGTAACCTAATCCAAATACTGTAGAGACTATGTTGTTAAGCTAAACGACACAGAATCGATTTTCTGTCCATGGAAAACTTACTGAACCAACTCGATAATGTTTACCTTTCTTTTGAAGGGTTCCAAAGATTCCAACATCTTTATTTTCTACATATCCCATATTTAGACTTGCAGATTAAATTTTCAGTACTTGACAGGAAACACGAAACGTCTGTCTGTCCTTTTTATATTGTGAGTTAGCACTTAGTGATGCGGTTCTTTGAGATTCCTTGAGCTCTTTTCATTATGAGAAGTTCAGATACATTCTCTCAATCTTTTTAACTAAGGGTAAGGTTGCGTATTTCCGACTTCTTACCCAACAAAGGCCAAAACCTTAAGGCAATAAGGCTAGCTCATGTTTGTTATTTACTGTTTTCTGTTATGATTTTGATTATCAGTTGATGTAATATGTGGTGTAGTTCATACTCGAGTCTTAGTCACAGTAAAATAAACTTCTTGAAAGACTTTGGAAGTGAGTTTGTCATAAGAGCATAATAATTTCATGTAACTTCAATCTCCACAGAAATGTCATTAGCTCTCAAATAAATTTGTGTTAGAATTTACAATACTAACTACTCTGTACAAATGACAGAAATCTACTCTAACAACTACTGATGAGCAACTGTTGGTTTGTTTCTAGATGTTCATATGATCGACAAGCGACTAAGGATGAGACCAAGGCTTTCTCGACGTCCTCTGATACATGTCTTTGAATCATGGAAATAGCATACTCCATAAAACTTGAATCACAAGGCAATGTAATTGGCCCTGAGCTAGTCATCCCAAACTCTTCCTCAGCCAATCGCAAGAGCTCCCTTACTATCTCGTTCTTCAGATATGTCAATGGAATCATAAACCGTCTTCCATCCGTTGTGTAGACGACAAAATAACCCTCTTTGGCAACAGGTCTTGTCCAGGTGATTCTCTTCCTGCTAGCAATAGCTAGTCTTTGCCATTTTTTGGCCATCTTAATAAGTTTCTTTGTGCTAATCATCTTAATAAGAAAGTAAAGAATGTGTTTTTTTTCTTAGCGAAGAAATTACTTGGAAGAGTATTTGAATTTGGATGCTTTGAGACTTGAGAATGGTAAAGTTTTATAGCTTCATGCTAAGGACATGTCACTTCAATGTGGCCAAGGTAGTTCCTGTAGTTATGAGGCAAACCATGTGAGTATTATAGGTGGGGATATCAGATATAATTTTCGACAACCAAATCATTTTGGATGATCTCAAAACATGTAGGCCAGGTATATAGTTCTTGGTTGTTATTGATCAAATGCTTTGGCCTGTCACTTTGCTTGACTGATCATGCCATAATTCAATTGAGTATACGTCTCGCCAGCAGTGCTGTCCTTTTGTCTGAACTCTGAAATTTATGACAATTTGAACATTTAGAGCTGAGACTATACAGAAATTGACGGGTTGTTTTTTGAGTTTGGAAAATTATACAGTAGTTACTGATAAAATTATTTTGCATTTCCTATATGATGGAAGTTACAGTCAATCAATGCAATTCTCGACAAAATTGTTACTGTGGGATTCCAAGAATAGTTTAGTTGTGTTTCAACCACAAGTTTAAGGCTGCACGCATCAAACTCTATTATCCCACAAGTTTAGAGCGGAAGGTTTTTGAAGGATTGGTATCTGATGTACTGACTGTACTAGTATCCGAACAAGCCAACACTAAATCTTTTATGGCACCAGAGGACTTATGGTATGTTTCATTGAAATTCCACATAGTGATGTTCTGTGATACAGAGTACTTTTTATGACTGTTTTGAAAGTATAAACATGTAGAGAATAATCAGGAAAAGTTTTATGTTCTGTTGATGCTTTTCAAATTATGTTCAAACAATATTGCATCAATTCTCGGATCAAATTACATTACCAGTCAGTCAAAAATAATTACATGGCTCCAGCCCCCTTATCCTACAAGAGTAAAAGACTATATTTGTAATTTCTGCATTTTAATTAATCAAAAGTGATGCTACCAATAATACTGCTGTTCAAACTTAAATCTCATTAATTCTGATTTCTAGGTAAGAAGACTACATCTGTTCTGTACAAAATAATGAAAAATTAATGTCTTAGAAACTAGAGATAAGCAAATGTTGGTTTGTTTGCTCTTGATGTCCAACTACTGAGAATCTACAGTTGGCTAAAGATGCAATTAAAGCGATTTCCAAGTCCTTAGACACATGATTCCGGATCATAGAAATGATGTACTCCATGAAACTCGAATCACAAGGCAAGGTGATTGGTGCGGAAGCATCTAAGCCGAATTCTTCCTCTGCCATTCTTAATAGTTCTCTAAAAATATCTGTGTTCAGGTATGTCAAGGGAATCATGAACCGTCTTCCATCAGTTGTGTAAACAACAAAATGACCTTCAGAGGCCACTGGTCTCGACCAGGAAACCCTCTTCCTGCTGGCAATCGCTATTCTTTGCCACTTCTTTGCCATCTTGACGAGTTTCTTTGTACTGATCATTTTTACTGATTTTAAGCGAAAAATATGAGAAAGTATTGTAATTAAGAAGTGTAAAGATGAACAAGTTGTGTTGTGTTTGATTATGAAAAAACATGGAGAAATAGTCAAGTTTTATAGGTTCAAACTGAAGACAGATCAGTTTAATGCTAACTAACACCTTGTTTTCAATGTTTGGTGGCAAAACCATGTGGGAATTTCAGGTGGGTTTGTCTAATTTTAGATTTACAAGTTATTATGTAGACCTAAGATGTCTTCTTGATGACTAATTTCAAGCACCTTTCATTGTTTATCCATTAGATTTGTTCTTATATTGTATGAAAGTAATGTACAACTAATTCGCCTTTGTTCGTTTTGGATAATATGAAAGACTTCATCCAACATCTCAGCTGTTACCTGTCACTTCTGTTCCTGTAAGCTAATCCAAATAATGAAGAGACTGTCTGTTAAGCTAAACGACGGAGAACTGATTTTCTGTATATTAAAGAATTATTGAACCAAGCTAACTAGACAATGTTTACCCTTGTTTATTTTACTCTAGTGACAGAATACACAAACGGCGATCTAGACTGACTGTCCTTTTAATATAGTGAACTAGCAGTTGAATTGGCTGATACTACCTCTCAAACAGTTTTCACTGCATGTTATTTGAAAGCAGTTTTTGAGGCAATGAGGCTTACTGTTGCTGTTTATTCAGTTCTAGTTTTATGTTGTGAGAATGACAGTATATGGTGTGTTTCATTCCGATTTTAGAGATAGCAGCCACCTCCATCAGGTGAAGTATTATTTCATAAATCATATTCCTCCATTGCAATCATTTGTTTACCTTTGACCTCTCACAAAGAATAAAAAAAGTAAATTCGTTATTTTTTTTGTCCTGTCATGTAACTATTGTTAAAATTAAACTTCTCGAAAGGCAATCGACACAGTCCTGAGACAATGAAGGAAAGAAAGATTCAAAGAGACATATATTGCTAATATTCTACAAGAGAGTAACAATTTAATTGAACTTTAATTTCGATAGAAATTTAATTAGCTCCCAAGTAAACTTGTTCTACAATCTAAAATGCTAAAATTCTGTACAAATGACTAAACTTTTGCTCTAAAAACCAGTGATGAGCAACTGTTGGTTCATCCCTTGATGTTCATATGATCTACAGGTCACTAAAGATGAAATCAATGCTCTCTCCACATCGTCTGAAGCATGTCTTTGAATCATAGAGATAGCGTACTCCATGAAACTTGAATCACAGGGCAAGGTAATCGGCCCTGAACTTGTCATCCCAAATTCTTCCTCAGCCAATCTCAAGAGCTCCTTTACAATCTCGTTGTTCAAATACGTCAGTGGAATCATAAACCGTCTTCCATCCGTTGTGTAGACGACAAAGCATCCGTCTTTGGCAACAGCTCTTGACCAGGAAATCCTCTTCCTGCTAGCAATAGCTAGTCTTTGCCATTTTTTCGCCATCTTAATAAGCTTCTTTGTACTAATCATTTTGTGGGTTTCAACGGGTGATGAATGTATAGAATGGTGTTTTTGTTCTTGGATAAGAAATTACTTGGAAGAGTGTTTGAATTGGATGCTTGAGACTTGAGGACGATCAAGTTTTATAGCTTCAAGCCAAGGACATGTCACTTCAATGTTGACCGAACTTCTCCTAAAGTTTTGAGGCAAAACCATGTGAGTAGTACAGATGGGGCTATCAGATATAAATTTTCGACAACCATATCATTTTGGACGATCTCAAAACATGTATGTAGCCCAAAGATGTTTCTTGATTACTGTTATTATTATTGATTAAATGCTTTAGCCTGTCACTTTGCTTGACTGATATTACCATAATTTCAATCGAATGAGTAATGTTTATGTGACGTCTCGCCAGCAAGGTTGTCCTTCTGTCTGAACTCTGAAATACATGACAGCTTGATCAGGATCTGACTGGTATAGAATATGACAGGTTATTATTTGGATTTGGTAATGATGGGAGTTAAAACAAATTTACTTTTTCAACTTATTTTGCATTTCATGAACTAACAGTTGATAAACTCAATTTCCGACAAAAATACAACTCTGGGAATCCGAGAATAGTCTGTGTGTTTCCACCAGGAGTGAATTGATGTTTTTCTGATTTGTTTTTACCTCTAATTCACTCTTTGACCAACCTTACTTTACACACCAATAGACCCCACATAAGACCACCTATCATCACCGTATTAGTAACCCCTGAAAAGCTTGTACTCCCATCTGTTGGGAAATTAGCGCCAATCTCCCACGCGCAACGGAAGTAACTAATTGACAATTAAACCGTAAAAGTAAATAAATGTAAGCAATATTAAGATGAGACGATATTTTAGGGTCAAACCCTGGGCAAAACCTTCCAAAACGGAAGTAAAACCCACTAGCCAAATCGACTAGAATCCACTATAATAATATAGTACCAGTACAACGTAACCGTCCCGAATTAAATATCAATTCGAAACCCACAATAATATAAGATAACAACCTCTAACCCTCCACTAATATTAGTCAATGCAACTAATATTACCCCTAGAGTAACCTCCTAAATTATTGTATAAAAACACCCGTTATACTGCCTCTCACCCCCAAACCCCCGACTTGCTCTCTATCAAGCTAAGTCACCTTGTTTGATTACATTTTGTGAGATATTGTTGTGTTGTTTTCCAAATGAAAACCATCCTTTATATAGGAAAGCCTATGGAACAAATTCCATGTACTAACATCTTCATAAAGACATTAGTCCCCCTTGTCCATAGCTAATACAATGAATCAAATGTAATTCATTGAACTCCACCATGTACATTGTAACTTTGTAATGTATGTACATGTAACATCTTGTAACATTGAACAACACTTGTGTTGGACAATTGGGTGTTACCCAACAAATCTCCCCCTCCAACACAAGAGACAACCACCGAGGAATCAACCATTGGCCTTTTGAAATTACCAGCTGCACACCCGAGTTAGTATCCGGTCATCACCCCTAACTCAATATCACGGCCAATGCACCGTGTATACGGCCTAAACCTACAATGACGCGTTACTTGACTCAGGAGATAAACCTCTTGCTCTCCATCTTTCTACCAGCAGGAATTTTACCTTTGCGCCCGTCTGTAACCTGAAAACAATCTACCTTCGTCGCCTCTTCCACGAACGAAACACGTGCACGATTTTTCCGTTTCCAGCCATCCTGTGAGGTTTTTACTGCATATGCATCCAAACGGTATAAACCACGACGTAGCTCCCCCTTCATGAGGACCATAGAACCCTTAGTCACTTTCATTACTCCCCCATGAGCTTTACACCTATAACCCTCGGAGTCTAGTTGACTAAGTGAAATTAAATTCTGCCGCAACTTTGGAACATAGGCAACCTTGTCCAAAGTGTGCACCACCTCATTTGACATTTTGATTTTCACCACCCCAATACCCATGACATCAACTATTGAGTTATCAGCCAAACTCAATTTCCTAGCCACGCCTTCTTGGAGCTCCTCAAAACTATCCTTCCGGGTGCAAATGTGGTTGACACAACTAGAATCTAATATCCATTCTTCCTTGGAACACATGTCGTTTACATGCGTGACCGCAAATATGTCACTACCATCGGTAAGGAAACAACCACTACTTCCTTCACCGGCAACCAAGTTGGTGTCGCCCTTATTTTCTTCATTCTCGCATTTCTTAGGACAGAACCGCCTAATATGCCCAAGGTCACCACACTTGAAACACTTCACATCATTATTCCTAGAAGCATTCCTGGACCGAGACCTGTCATGCTTCGATCCATCCTCCCTATTAAACGATCGACCTCTCCCATTCCGAGCAACTGCAACTGTACCCGTACTGTCGCTCCGTATCCCAGCCTTGTCCTTCTTCCTCGCATCAAAGGTCAATAAAGCTGTCTGTGCTTGCTCCATTGTGATGGTGTCTTTCCCACACAGAATAGTATCCACATAAGTCTCATATGTGTCCGGGAGAGAATTGAGGAGTAATAACGCCTTATCTTCCTCCTCAAGCTTTACTTCGATCTTCTTCAACTCGTCTAACAGTCCATTGAACAAATTCACATGTCCAATTAAATTTTCATCCTCGTCCATCCTCAACCGATATAATCGTCGCTTCAAAAGCAACTTATTGGTCAAACTCTTTGCCATGTAGAGCTTCTCCAACTTTTCCCATATCACCGATGGAGAGTCATTATCAAGAACACAATTGATGACTGAATCCGAGATGCACAACCTAATAGTACTTGCACACTTGGTGCAAACCTCTTCCCAGTTATCATCACTCATCTTCTCCGGCTTACCATCATCTCCTTTCAAGGCTCTAGCCAAGCCCAGATGTACCAGGAGATCCTTCATCCTTCTTTGCCAAAGGGTGAAGCTACTTTTACCATCAAATTTTGGTACTGCAAATTGAGACCCCATATTTGACATCCTTGTTAATTAAACCAGCCACCAGACCGAGCCTAGTGGCTCTGATACCACTGTTGGGAAATTAACGCCAATCTCCCACGCGCAACGGAAGCAACTAATTGACAATTAAACCGTAAAAGTAAATAAATGTAAGCAATATTAAGATGAGACGATATTTTAGGGTCAAACCCTGGGCAAAACCTTCCAAAACGGAAGTAAAACCCACTAGCCAAATCGACTAGAATCCACTATAATAATATAGTACCAGTACAACGTAACCGTCCCAAATTAAATATCAATTCGAAACTCACAATAATATAAGATAACAACCTCTAGCTCTCCAGTAATATTAGTCAATTCCACTAATATTACCCCTAGAGTAACCTCCTAAATTATTGTATAAAAACACCCGTTATACTGCCTCTCACCCCCAAACCCCCGACTTGCTCTCTATCAAGCTAAGTCACCTTGTTTGATTACATTTTGTGAGATATTGTTATGTTGTTTTCCAAATGAAAACCATCCTTTATATAGGAAAGCCTATGGAACAAATTCCATGTACTAACATCTTCATAAAGACATTAGTCCCCCTTGTCCATAGCTAATACAATGAATCAAATGTAATTCATTGAACTCCACCATGTACATTGTAACTTTGTAATGTATGTACATGTAACATCTTGTAACATTGAACAACACTTGTGTTGGACAATTGGGTGTTACCCAACACCATCTTTCCAAAGAATCTAAGAACACCTCAAATCGACATCGTTTGCTACCTCAAATATCGACTTAAAATCACCCGATTGCAAGTGGTTAAACTCCAGCCAAAATGTCGTGTTTTTCCAAAAAAAAAATTATTAAAGGTTGTGTTTCACAAACTTTTTTTTAAAGGTGGTGTTTGGAAAAAAAAGTTTTTTTTAAAGGTTGTGTTTGACAAAAAAAACCCTTTTTTTTCAAGTTGTAGTACAAACAAGGGCTGAAATGAGAAGGGTAATTTGGAAAAAAGCGTACTGTAATGAGTAAAATGTGTAATGCAAAAATCAACCCTCTATTAAAATTGGGGAGACATCTATAAATATGCAATCTAAAATTTAATACTCATGACTAAAAACCATAACAAAAAAACCATATAGTCTGTGGTATTACTTTAGATAAATAGATATAGATATACTATAAATGAGTCAGTTGTATAATACTTTCGTACAAGTAGATATAGGAGCCTATAAATGCAAAAAGAGTTAAGAGAGTAGAAATATAAAGCAATATAAGAAGTTTAAGGTGATTAATCCAATTATTAGTGTAGTTTTCGTACAAATATATTTAAGTATATTTTAATAGACTAATAGGTAAAATCCAACTCCTCTTACCGTCAAAAACAAGAGGGACTAAACCCAATAACTCATTTGAGAGTCGAACAATCTAACTATTAGAGAATATATTATCATATTAGGAAAGATATTATTATGTATCATAATAATATCCTATAGAATATTTAGGAATATGCTTGGAGTATCCTCCAAGACGGTCTACTATATATTGTAACCGTAACGGAAATGAAAACTTTTTTCCGGAGCCTGCTCTGAGTGATATTATGGCGATGCGATCCCTGATGAAATCAGATGATGCTGATCTTGTTTACACCATCTCGGAAAATTATCAACTCATTGCCCTTCATAACCTGCAGCAGGGGAAGATTTGGTCCGGTCGATTCGCTCGATGTGCTGACTCACTCTCCAAAAAAGCTCAAACCAATCTAGTAAGCTCAGCAGCAAATAAGAACTACGGCTTTAAGGTAATTTATTTTTATGAACTAACGGATTTGATGAATGAGTCCTTAACTGTAAACTTTGATAATTGAGGTCCTTAACTGGAAAAAAAAGGTTAGTTTAGGTCCTTCTCTTGGTGTTATTAACTCTTTATTATTGTATGCAATGACTAAAATTGACTGAAATTTATTGTTTTTGTTTTAGGGTCCTGAGAAGATGGATTGTTGTGAAATACTTTCAACCAAGTTCACCAAATTCGAGATGGAGTTGAAGGAAAAAAATCCACGGGTCGAAAACGCACGGCTTAAACCCGTGCAACAAAAAATGCAGGGGTTTAAAACGCACGGCTTAAACCTCATTTTAGCATAAGATGATAATTTTGCCAAAAACTTCATACAACAATAAATTTTAACCCTCTATTTCAACCTTCTTTCTCATAATCTCATCCAATCACATAAAATAACACAATAAAAATAATAATATAACGAATAAAAAGCAACTATTCTCATTGTGACTCTCATCATATTTGGATGAGTTTCTCAAAAAATTATAAGATAAAACCTTTTTGTTGTTGTGGGGGGATCTCTTTGTTGTTGTGGACAACAACAACAACAATAACAATAATCGTAGCAAAATATTAATAAAAGTAACAATATTCGTGGCAAAATACAAATATACGTATTGACTAGTATAACTTTTTTTTTTCTAACGAGGCTCTTTTGTCCCCAGTGCGATTGCAAATCCGGACTTGTATAATATTAACAACGATACAATATAGCTAACCCCGTAAATTTCACGGGTAATAGAATGTAACACCTCAAAAATTAGAGTCAACTTTAAAATAGGTGGAAAATATTTCTCTAAAATAAAATTTTAGAAAGAAAGGAGAATATTTGTAATGCAGATTTCAAATTTGAATAGTAAAGAAAGTGATATGTCGATTTGAGAATCGAATAAAAAACCGATAATAATAACTTGAAACGGAAAAAGGAAAGAAAACAAAGAATGCGTGATAACTATACTTACGAATATATACTAACATGTATATAAAACGTTACTTCAAAGTGAAGTACTCGAGAGTTAAGTTACATACTTAATGGTAGTATCGTATCGTATCGTTACTAAAACTGGCTCGAATACGGTTAAAACTAGCCTACCCCATTAAGCGTAATTAGCCAGTTCTTCTACATCATTCTAACAGGAAGATAAAAAAAAAAAAACAAAAAAAAAAAAAAAAAATAGAAAGTGTGGAAAGGGGAGATAACCGGGAGGTGAACAAGAGGAAAAACCTTGTTCATCATCTTATTCAATCAATTTCTTTACCCATTCTCTTAATCAATGATAAGTAATCATAAACCCTTAATCTATTATTAATAATTTAGGTTAATTCTTACAAATTAAAGCTTATTATGTTAACATAAGGTGGATTTAACCTAAAAAGGGAGGATTAGACTAAGGTATAAGACGGTCTTAACAAATAATTACAAATTTATTTCAAGGGTTAATTTTATTTATCTTTGACTAGATGAAGGTTGTTGGGTATGATAAGTTTCTGATTTTGGTAGTTTTGTTTATTTGTGTATTAGATTAGTTATCAGCTATTGCTTCATCTGAACCGAATCATTTGTTTACGTTTGTGATTGTTTGTGTTGTAATATAGAGATTAATTGAGCTATGCAATTTAAACTTGATTTTTTCTATTTATTGAGGTGAGTATTTTACAGAGTAGTCCGATGATATTAGTACATGGTTCTATTTCGGGGTCATGATAAGGTCTCAGCTTGGATGGGATTATTTGTTCGTATAATATTAGAATAATGGTGTTTAACTAGTAGAATAATGAATTGGTTTATAGAGGAATCAATAATCAAGTTCAGTAGTCGAGTTTATTAGTGATTTTGGCTCATCATTATTTATTGGAGACTAATTCAAGTTTGAAAATTTAAAGATGATTTCATCTCGACCTTAAGACAGTTTGACCATATTTATTAATTGAGGTTGTTTGTTTAAGTCCTAACTAGTATTGGTGCCCGGCTTCGCCCGGGCTACCTCTACTTAGCATTAAATTTTTTTTCATTAAATAAAATTACTTAAAATTGCATAACCCATAAATTTATCAATAATATATTTTTCTATGACATATCCTAAAATTACTATGAAATAAAATTTGAGACAAATTCACTACTCCCACTATTAATATTTTACTCTTATTAATGAAATAATAGTAATAGCATTTCACTACTTTCGCTCAATCATTGTTACTTTCACTACTCCCGCCGTAATTATTATTACTGTCACTACTGCCGCATTAATATTGGTAATTTCACTGCCCCCGCCGTAATTATTGTTACTTTCAATATTGCCGTATTAATATTATTATTTCACTACTCCCGTTTTTGTTTCTACCACTTTCACTAATCTCGCTGATAATATTGTTACTTTTACTATTCAAATGAGTGATTACTATCATATAACTATATCCAATGTTACTACAATTCTTTTCTTTACTGACGAAATTACTCTTACTACTTAGGCATGCAATTTGAAGAGGATTATATATTTATATAAATATATTACATATATGCGTTAAATCAAATCGAAAGAATTATGCAATATTATATATTATGGAATCTAACTTGAATTATTTATAACCTACTTATATTATATTTTTGTATGTTAAATAATTAACATCTCTATACATCTAATAAACTATAAAGTTTAATAAAATTGCATAGAATTCCTTCTTTGTTTGAATTCCTTCTTGAATTTCTTCTTTGTTTTGTCACGTTGATTTTTGTCTTTAATTTTCTTCCATGTAGGGCAATCTTTGATCATGTGATCATTATCACCACACTTGAAGCATCCACGGTTAGAGAAAGACCATTTTGACTCAGAATTTTTCTTGGGAGTTTGTTTTGATTTGTTATTTGTTTTATTTTGATTTTGATTGAAAGCCTTTTTCCTAAAACGTTTAACAAACAATACAGTTTCATCTTCAATATCTGAAGAATCATTAATCCTGCTAGACTCAGCTTGTAGGGCCATCTTTTTGCTTGTGCCAGCTTCCTCTTCATCCTGATTCAGAGTAATCTCGTGAGCCATTAAGGTTCCGAGTAGCTCCTGATAGGATAACGAAGTTAGGTCCTTACATTCCTCTATGACAGACACTTTATGTCTCCATCTGCGAGACATACTTCTGAGAATTTTTCTAGCAATTTCCTCGGAGTCGAATGTTCTTCCTAAATTCTTTAGCTCATTAATGATACTAGAAAAGTGAGAGGACATGCTGTCAACGACTCGTTTTGCTCCATGGCAAACAGCTCGTATTTTCGCATTAGTAATGTAAGAAAAATAGATCTATATACTAACATATTCATATATGTTTTAATTTAATTTGTCATAAAATTAAAGATGGATTTTATGCATGCAAACAAATGAGCAAAATAGAGGAGAAATCATGTTCTTACATTGGATGTTTCGGTTTTATGGGCACAAGAGAGATCGACTTTCTCTCTTGTTCTTGTGCTTTCCTTTAATGGAAGAACTAAGATCCAAGTGTAGGATCTCTCCCTAAGCTTAATACCCAAGGCTTTCTCTTAATAAAAATTAATATTATAGGAACTAGTACAATATTAATTTAGTAGAAAATTGACCCAAAAATATTATAAACACTTAATATTTTCGGTTTATAGAGAGAAGAAGAAGAGAATTATTTTTCTCTCTAGAATTCTAATTTTTGGATGAGTGGAAGAATGAATTAGTGATGCACAACATTTTGTATGTTATTAGGTAAATAAGATGAAAAACCATAATGGTTTTCTCTTCTCAAAAACCGGGTGGAAGGGGGGTTTTTTGGGGAGCCAATGCATGCAATTGTTGCTCTTAACAATAAACAATAGGGTTGCATGGCTACATAGTAGGTAATCATTGTGTTTCCATTAACTTAATCAAACACAATATTAGCCTAAACCACTCCTTTATTTCGGCACACATGGATAACAAGTAATCCATTTTATTTTTGTCAATTGTCAATATGTCACATGTCATATGTCACATAAATTTGTTATGTATTTTTAACATATTAAAAATCAACGTATTATTAAAAATACGTCACATACAAAATTGACTTAGTAATTTCATAATTACTTGTACCAAAATATTTTACCATTTATAAATCACAACAGATTGTATTTATAATAATTCATTCAATTTCAATTGTTTCTTTAAACAATAATTTCATCCGAGTAATGATACAATTCGATTACTCAGACCGTATCTTATTTAATCACATTTCAACATGATACGTAAATTTTACTTCCAAAATCGTCCGTCAATTTTCAAGTAATTTAATTAACTCGTAACATTATACGATTAATTAAATAATCAATTAAGAGTGTTGCCCTATAGGTATGACCTAGGGGATCACTGATCACCACCGTCGCACGACAGTAATGTCAAACTCTAGTCAGCCAATCATTACCGATATATGCTGATCAGTTGACAGTAAAATATTACTTCCCAATTGTATTCTTTATAATGAGATTTAAACATGTGATCATCATGATCAACAGTCGTGAACGCATTATTGTCGGAGGACACATATTCCAACAATCTCCCACTTGTCCTCGACAAGTGTGCGTCACCAATTCTCTTGTCCTATTACTATCTCCCACTCAATGCAAGATGTCTTTCAGGTCGTACTTGCAAGTGATCATATCGAGAGTGGTTTACTCGATCTGGAGAATAACTAATTGACCGGATATCCACCATGGATACATTCCGAGCGTGGCCACGCATTTCCAGTTCATTACTCCTCGAGTGGCCCTGAGATATTGTTTTAACCCTGACTAGGGGTGGACAATTCCTATCGCACTCATTCCCTTCGACTAGCCACAGCCATCATAACCCAAAATATGCCCATTTGACCCCATTTACGAAGGTCGTAGTAACACAAATCAAAGTTAATCTGAAACTGTGCCATCTTAGGCGAATAGTCTTTAGTCAAAAGAATCGACTCATTTGAATACTATAGTAGCTCTCGCCACGACCAGGCTATATAAATTTGCCAGAACTCTATAAGCGGTCATTAGGCCCGACAAAAAGTTCCTAACAGTCTGCCTATGTGATCGACTAGTCATCTCACATGACTCTATGGCACTTGAACTTGCCATCAATCGCATCACACTCTAGTCACTTCGAGACGTCACCTCATACAAGTAACTATGGGCAAATACAATGTTAATCCGTGCTCACTTTAACGGGGTTCAATTGTCTCCACAACCCGTTTGGATATGACAATGTACAAGGTGAGTTAATAATAACTTAAACGACAAATGTCGACATCACACTCGGGTAGTCAATATCATATCACAACCTTGTGATGTATATCGTAAGTGTAAACACTTATTGATTGCAATAGAAGTTTAACATGCAATGTGTCCATGTGTTCAAACTTCTTACTCTTGCATTTTCCTTTACATTCATGTTCTCTCTCATAGCATGAATCTTACTAAGTACACATCAAGGTTCCCGACCTTGGTTTTGGTTCTTTAACTTGAAAGAACTTCCTTATCGATTATCACATAACGGACGAATTTGTGGTGAATGATATAACTTGTACTGATCAAGTACTCCATCCACACACAATGCACTAGGTATATGTTTTGTAGAGTCTTGCAACAATTTGCCAAGACGATTGGCCTAGTACTTCTCGCAAGTCCTAGCATAATTAGGAAAGATTAGTTTTGAGTAACTTCTTATTCAACTAAGTATCTTTCCAAAACTTCTTATTTCTCTTTTGATTTGGAAGGTTTAGGATTTTCATAAATCTTTACGTGTGTTCGAACTTTCTATAATATGTGCAACCTCTTAACACATAATAGAGTATTCCGTCAAACACCGAAATCGCTCATCGGATTCTACTTGAGAATTCATGACGTTTCTATTGTGGCTTACCAATGAATCATCAAGCTCTTATGTATATGATTCACTATTGGACATGTGCATGATTATTCTAATGGCGGAAACATTAGTTACTAATAATTATGAGATCAACCGTTCATAGGTTCAATGAACGACCATGACTGCTAATGGCAATTCCATTTTCATCTACATGAATAACCTATGTTTCTGTTGATATGATGTGTACCTCTTAATACTAATCCAACATCCCTTGATGTAATTGGATTCATCATAGTCCATTTTCATCCAGAATTGAAAACTCAAATGCTTCTTTATGAAAGAAGGTATTAGCTCGTCATTTTTCAATGAGTGATGAGTTGTAAACATTCAAAGGATGATAGCTCCCACTAAATTCCATGTCTTCACATGAGAATTTCCTAACTCCCACTCAATTCCACATATTTCGAAATTGACTTCTCAATCGAAACTTTTAAAGAATTGAAATATAAATTGCATTGCCAAGTTATTAAGATAAAACCATATATGTTCCCATCATATCCCTTCAAAATACCTATTTTGAAGTGGTCTTATCTTAACCTTGCGTAAAGAGATTTTAAATCTCTAACACACTCATGTCATAATGATGTGTGGCAACGTCATTTATTAAATATAAGTAATATCTAATCCTTCAAAATATTCCATTCGGAAGGAGGTTTAACCATTTCATAATGAGGTTAAGTAATGACATTTGCGTGGTTAAAACTTGGCCATTGAAGATATCGGTATATCAATCTTTGCAACTCGATCATAACTAGTATGTAACTTTGATTCATTTAGGCTCTTAAATAAATCTCAAGGTTGAAACTATAGGTCAAAATTTATCATATAGAACTTAGTCAAAAACTTGTTAAGACTTTACATTAGTCATTTTTCTTCCAAAATTTTCTTTTGGTCTCCTCGTGTAGTTATCATAAGAATATGTTCTTTCGATTACTTCACTTGATCTCTTTAGTCATATAGAACTTACTTGAGACCATAGATCTCATCTATTCGGTATACAATTGTAAATAGATATACCTTCATTCAAATCATTCTCTCTTGCGTAGATCTTCATTTACACAAGTACACAATTTTATCTTGTCTCGTGTGTTGTGTCCTCATTTTTCTCCCACTCTATCTTTAGAATAAATACACTATAGATTCAAAGATAGCATATGAGACACAAATAATGATTTTGAAGTATAAGGAGAACTATCTCATAGATAGACTAATAGTTTTAGATTTCATATGTGTACTTGGTGATTGACATTCTTTTAAGAGAGTTCATAGACTCAAAATCGCTTTACAAATGATCATACACAAGCCTTAAGCACGTGGACATATAATGAAACCCGTCATTATAGTTGTCTATTAGATCACTTTAAGCGAATAATCTTATGTTAGAGCAAGCATTTAAAGATGAATTTTAGAACAAAAAGGATAAATGATAAAACGAGTGACTTGGGTTGCAAACCAAGTCACCATTATCCAAAATACAACCCATTATCCAAATTACCTTTCCATGTCGAACACGGAAACTAAAGGTTCTAAAATTCAAAACATAATTTGAAATAAGACAATGAAAAGCAAAGCTCCATAAAAGCTATCCCTAGCTTCTCGATGGTTTCTCATGCTTGCTTTTCTTTTCCCTTGTCTTTGCTTGGTGGAGGCCCTATTTACAATAAAAAGGGAGATACATTATCACAACTTTGCATCATAATACCATAGTTGAATTAGAAACATAAAAGAAGGATAGTCATTTACCTACTGGAGTAATCTTTCCAGCCTTAATATCACCAAGGTATTTGGAACAATTTCTTTTCCAATGTCCCATGCCATTACAATAATGGCATTTATCAAGAGGACCCTTCTTGATATTTGAGGTGCTAGCTTCACAAGTCTTAGCTTTGGTGAATGTGGGAGCTTGCTTCTTACCCTTCCTCCCATTCTTCTTGAATTTCCCCTTACTTTTAGTGCTTATGTTAAGCAGATCCTTGGGCGGGTTCACATTTAACCCCATGTCCCTTTCGGCTTGCACAAGTAACTTGTGCAACTCCTCAAGAGACACATCCTTGTCTTGCATGTTAAAGTTCACCCGGAATTGAACATATGCTTTGACTTTAGACAAGGAGTGTAGAATCCTATCTACAATGAGTTCTTTGGGGATTTCAACCTTTTGAATTTTCAAGGTCTCGACAAGCTCCATGAGTTTGAGCACATGAGGGCTAACCTTTTGGCCCTCTTTGAAGTCGAGATCAAAGAATGCCGCGGCCGCCTCATATTGGACGATCCGCGGAGCTTGTGAAAACATTGTCACAAGTTTGGAGTAAATCTCATTAGCATTGCCCATTTTAAAGGCTCTCCTTTGGAGGTCCGCCTCCATCGCAAATATCAAGACATTTTTCATTGCGGCGGACTCCTTTTGGTAAGCCTCATATGCTTCCCTAGTGGCGGCGGTTGACCTAGTAGTAGGTTCGGGTGGAGAGGCCTCGGTAAGGTAACGAAACTTGTCGTCACCTTCGGCGGCTAATTTGAGTTGGGCATCCCAATCGGAGAAATTTGACCCATTCTTTTCAAGTTTACATCGATCCATAAAGGATCGGAGCCATGATGAACTAGCGAGAGGTGTGGCGTTTGGAGTTGGTGTTGCCATTTGATATGAGAAAAAGAAGTGGTCTACAAAACAAAATATAAGGAGTAAAACATTTGTCGTTTTAATAATACTCGTAAAAATGTATGATTTAAACAAGTTTTATGCATTTTTCTAGTGACCTCTACCCAACTAGATAAATGATTCCAAGACCCAAATTCATATCGACTTAGGCACGGTATGGCCGATGAAACCCTTATCAATATAACTCGGTGGATTAACATTTTAATCGATTCTACTTTTAGAACTCTTGGTCGATAAAATTACTCTAATAATTATCTATAGCCCAAAACACATCCGACAAGGGCACGGTATGGCCGATGAAACCCTCATCGAAAAACTTTTGTTGAGTTCAATCCAAATTTCGAATAAATGTGTCCATGATCCAAATCCACATCAATTTAGGCACGGTATGGCCGATGAAACCCTCATTAACATGAACTCGGTAGATTAACATTCATCACCCACTTCCCCTACGTAACAAGGTTTGTACCCCGGTAGGGCCGAGTGCACTCCCTCGCGAAATAGGTTTCCATGGTTTCTACTATTTGGTAAGGCTATGTCTCAATTAATTGTTTTAGCGAGAGGTCATGTCAATTTATTATCTATCACGTTTTAAGTGAACTAAAGCGGTGAACTACGATAATTCTAATTGACACGGTCGATAAACTTGATAAAATAAGGATGCATGTTTTAGTTATGGCGATTTAGCGATGCATGCGACATAAAATAAAATGCAAGCATAAATATAAATAAATCCTAGTATGGCCTTTCCTAAAATAGAAAAACTATTTAACTATTACATATTCGGAAACCAACTTCATTGGTCCCTTGAACTTCGGTTGTGGCACGCATCTCGAGGTAACACCGTCTTTATGTATCGCCATTCTTGAAGAAATCCGTCTTTGGGAACTCCGGAATGAATAAAATTACATAATAAATTACATAATTTCCTATTATACATTTGTAACTAAAATAAAATAAATCTATTAAATTACAAAACGGTGATAAGAGATCACAATAAAATTACAACCGAATTGATATTACCATACATTTCGGGAAATACCAATTAAAATCTAAGGCCATACTAAGTAAAATTACATAATTCAAAAATTACATAAATTAAAATTATGACAATCATAAAGAAAATGCAGCATAATAATATGTATGAACATGCTCAATTTTATGCTAAATCGCCTTTAATTAGCCAATATCGTATATTACTCGGTTTTTACGGATTTGCGTGATTTCAACATTTTACAATCACAAAAATACATAAATTCATATTTATGCATAAGTTAATTACCCTAACCTTTTAGGACTCAAAATTTAGTCTTCACTAATAATTTGACCATAATTAACTCATTTTTATAAAATTGTTCATTAATGGACTAAAAATTACAAAAATAAGCTATAAACTTCAAATAAATCACAAAATTTCAAATAAATTCAAAATTTGAAATTTAAACTCATGAACATTCTGGAAAAATACCATGACACTCATAATGTTCAAAAAATTTAGGTTAAACATTTTGAAATTTTTCCGGAAAAACAATGTTGCGGTTTATCGGTTTTAACTAAAATAATAATAAAAATATGAGAAAAATTTTATTCATCAACTTTTCAATTTTAGATCTGAAAAAGATAATAAAATGCAACATTAGATGTTTTTCCTTAGTCATAGATTATGTTTTATTAGTTTTTCATTAATAATGTCACTATTTATGCTATTGTTCTTCAAAAATCCATAAATCATGCAAAAAGACTTCAATATAGCCCATTATTTTACACACATCTTGTAAAATTGCATGTGACAACATATTAAATTTAGATTCGAAATTTAACTCATATTAACCTATTTTTCACCTAAATCCGAATTTAATAATGAAAAATCCATTTTTCGAGCATAACAAGTCCAAAAATTATGAAAATTTACAAGTTATCTCAAAATAATATATGTGACAACATATCCAAAAATTACTGAAAAATTCGAAGTATAGCTAATTTTAGACCAAAAATGACATTTTTACTCATAAAATCATATTTAAATGCCATTATTGTATAATATGAACAATAAAAATCCGTAAATTTAACCAAAATATCCTAAAACATTTTAGGACCAGAAATTTTAACATGCATGAATTAATTTCTTGATATATCATAATAACACAAATTTTACAAGTTTTATATGTTATTCTTATAACTCGGAAAAATTTTTAACCGATTTGCATGCAAACAACCATGGCTCTGATACCAATTGTAAGAAAAATAGATCTATATACTAACATATTCATATATGTTTTAATTTAATTTGTCATAAAATTAAAGATGGATTTTATGCATGCAAACAAATGAGCAAAATAGAGGAGAAATCATGTTCTTACATTGGATGTTTCGGTTTTATGGGCACAAGAGAGATCACCTTTCTCTCTTGTTCTTGTGCTTTCCTTTAATGGAAGAACTAAGATCCAAGTGTAGGATCTCTCCCTAAGCTTAATACCCAAGGCTTTCTCTTAATAAAAATTAATATTATAGGAACTAGTACAATATTAATTTAGTAGAAAATTGACCCAAAAATATTATAAATACTTAATATTTTCGGTTTATAGAGAGAAGAAGAAGAGAATTATTTTTCTCTCTAGAATTCTAATTTTTGGATGAGTGGAAGAATGAATTAGTGATGCACAACATTTTGTATGTTATTAGGTAAATAAGATGAAAAACCATAATGGTTTTCTCTTCTCAAAAACCGGGTGGAAGGGGGGTTTTTTGGGGAGCCAATGCATGCAATTGTTGCTCTTAACAATAAACAATAGGGTTGCATGGCTACATAGTAGGTAATCATTGTGTTTCCATTAACTTAATCAAACACAATATTAGCCTAAACCACTCCTTTATTTCGGCACACATGGATAACAAGTAATCCATTTTATTTTTGTCAATTGTCAATATGTCACATGTCATATGTCACATAAATTTGTTATGTATTTTTAACATATTAAAAATCAACGTATTATTAAAAATACGTCACATACAAAATTGACTTAGTAATTTCATAATTACTTGTACCAAAATATTTTACCATTTATAAATCACAACAGATTGTATTTATAATAATTCATTCAATTTCAATTGTTTCTTTAAACAATAATTTCATCCGAGTAATGATACAATTCGATTACTCAGACCGTATCTTATTTAATCACATTTCAACATGATACGTAAATTTTACTTCCAAAATCGTCCGTCAATTTTCAAGTAATTTAATTAACTCGTAACATTATACGATTAATTAAATAATCAATTAAGAGTGTTGCCCTATAGGTATGACCTAGGGGATCAACTGATCACCACCGTCGCACGACAGTAATGTCAAACTCTAGTCAGCCAATCATTACCGATATATGCTGATCAGTTGACAGTAAAATATTACTTCCCAATTGTATTCTTTATAATGAGATTTAAACATGTGATCATCATGATCAACAGTCGTGAACGCATTATTGTCGGAGGACACATATTCCAACAAGTAATGCCATACGTTGCTTTTTGACAACAGTGGTTCCTTCATAGGCTAATTCTAGACCATCCCATATTTCCTTGGCAGATGAACTGGTTGAGAAACGATCGAATTCAGTAGCAATCATACCGTTTTGCAATAAGCTTATTGCTTTTGAATTCTTCTCAGCCTTTTTATAATCCGCCTCAATATAATCTTCTTCTTTCTTTTCGACGGTAGTGCCATTATTGGTTGCAAGTAAGATCTTATTCGGACCATTCTTGATAATCAACCAACACTCCCAGTCGTTTCCTTTAATGAAATGGGTCATCATATTCTTCCATAAACCATAGTTCTTCCTATTGAATATAGGACACTTAAGGTGTTTGGAATCCATTTGATAAAAAATAAATGCAGCGGAAAAACGATAAATAAACTCAAAAAAAAGATCAGACTCTAGCTATTAGGCTATCAAGAGCATGAGGCTCTGATACCAATTGAGGAGTCTATTGATCGAATACGGAAGAGGGGAGGAGGGGTGAATTGAGTATTAAAACGATGACCACTTTTTCGAGATATATGATGTAAAATTAATTATTTGATTTTATTGATTAAAATCAACTAATTAATTATACTAATAAGCGCAAAATCAAAATAATAAAAATAAAGAGAGAGAGAGAGAGAGAGAGAGAGAGAGAGAAAGAGAGACACATAGGATTTTGAAGTGGTTCAGTTTCACAAGTCGAAACCTACGTCCACTATTCTCGATTAATAATTTTTAGTACCTTTCTCCGGATTACAAAAATTATCAATCCACTCGTATAATCAAGTATATGATTATAAATCAGATTGAGTATCGCTAAATACTCTAGGTTGCTCTTACGTTAATAAGAAAAGTACAACGATAAATACTAATCTCACGTTATGCGAGTGAGTATACTACCTTTGTGTACTTAGTATCCTATAACGATTTTTCTTCGAGTGATTGACAAAATTGATGCGCAACTTTTGTATAAGCAAATTGTAAAATAAGAATTAAAGCTCAAAGAATTTTGCTTAAAATATTTTTCTCTCTAAAAGTGTAGATATGTGTGTCACTTTTAATTGTTGAATGAAGAAGAGTATTTATAGTTGTAGAGAATTAGGGTTTAGGAATATTTTGGAATGTATAAAACCCTAAATGACTTGACGAACAAGTAAGAGGCAAATGATGGAGGAATTCGGCCTCTTAGGGTTTCGGTCACTAGGGTTCGGCTGGCCCATTCGGTCCCTCTTGCTTCCATAGTCCACAACAAATCGAGATAGAATTTAGTTAAAACTCTAGGTTGCATGACGACATAAATATCGTGTTACAAACCAATAGTTTATTCAACTTAAATTCTTATTAATTAATTCTAATTAAATAAATACTCTCTTATCTTTATAAATCATTAAAAATATATTTTCCAAAAATTAACGCATCATTTTTGTCTAGCAATGAAGTTATGGCTATGAGGTCATAACTTCACTAACCTTTAAATCAAACAAAGTAAAACCATTACCGGATGACGACCTATACTATCTAATCTTCGAGAGATCTTGATAACGAATCGTCTCTTCACAAGTCTCTCATCTTGAGTCTCGTGGTTGTTATTTGGTCTTGATCTTGAACATTACGATCAAATGTCTTTGAAGTAAAACCTCCTTGGTCCAATACTTCAAGCTTGCGTCATTGTAATTGTTCCTTTCTAAATTAAGACTTAAGCACACAATTACACGCATATGTTTATAATATTAAGTCCACATACAAATCATTACTGTCATTATCAAAACAACTAATTAAGACTAAAGGTCCAACACTTTCACTATTGCCGCATTAATATTGATTATTTCACTACTCCCGTTATTGTTTCTACCACTTTCACTAATCTCGCTGATAATATTGTTACTTTTACTATTCAAATGAATGATTATTATCATATAACAACTATATCCAATGTTACTACAATTCTTTTCTTTGCTGACGAAATTACTTTTACTACTTAGGTATGCAATTTTAAGAAGATTATATATTTATATAAATATATTACATAGATGCATTAAATCAAATCGAAAGAATTATGCAATATTATATATTATGGAATCTAACTTGAATTGTTTATAACTTACTTATATTATATTTTTGTATGTTAAATAATTAACATCTCTATACATGTAATAAACTATAAAGTTTAATAAAATTGCATAGATTTTAAATTTAATATATAATTTTATGATGATAATAATTAATATCATAAGTGTGCATCTTTATACTAATTAATTATTTTATTTTAAGGAAATTGACCATCTTCTAGCCTTCTATAAATATTTAGGAAAATTACCAAGCATCTTCTTTCTTTTAGTCTCCTTGAAATTGACCATCTTAATTAATTATTTTATTTTATGGAAATTGACTATGTTAATTAATTATTTTATTTTAAGGAAATTGATCATATTTTAGTCTCTTACAAATGTTTAGGAAAATTACCAAGCTTCTATATAATTTAATTTAATTTTAACCCAAACTATATAATATTTGCATTGAGATCCCTTAATCGGGTCCATCACACGGTGCTAGTGATTTAAAACTATATAGTATAACTAATTTGTATAACTTTCTTTAATTACATTGAAGTCCCTTGGTTTCTGGATTTAATATATAGTACTAGTATTGGTGCCCGGCTTCGCCCGGGCTACCTCTACTTACCATTATTTTTTTTTCATTAAATAAAATTAGTTAAAGTTGCATAACCCATAAATTTATCATTAATATATTTTTCTATTTTTATCTTAAAATTACGGTGAAATAAATTTTGAGACAAATTCAATACTCCCGCTATTAATATTTTACTCTTGTTAATGAAACAATAGTAATAACATTTCACTACTTGCCCGTAATCATTGTTACTTTCACTACTCCCGCCGTAATTATTGTTACTGTCACTACTGCCACATTAATATTGATAATTTCACTACTCCCGCCGTAATTATTGTTATTTTCACTATTGCTGCATTAATATTGATTACTCCCTCCATACCAAACAAATGGTAACGTGGTAAAAAATGGGGTTTTTAAAAAAAGAGGGTAAAAGTAGGGGTAAAGAGGGAAAAAAAATAGGTGGGGTATGTAATTTTGGGTTTAATTGTGGGTTGATAGGTGGGGTATGTAATGACATTTTTTGTAAATATAAAAAAGGTAAAAGGATAACTTGGTAATGTTGTGGGTCAAATAAGGAATGTTACCATTGGTGTGGTACGTAGTATTAGGTAAGTGTTACCATTGATGCAGTATGGAGGAGTATTTCACTACTCCCGTTGTTGTTTCTACCACTTTCACTAATCTCGCTAATAATATTGTTACTTTTACTATTCAAATGAGTGATTACTATCATATAACTATATCCAATGTTACTAAAATTCTTTTCTTGAAAGACGAAATTACTTTTACTACTTAGGCATGCAATTTTAAGAGGATTATATATTTATATAAATATATTACATATATGCATTAAATCAAATCGAAAGAATTATGCAATATTATATATTATGGAATCTAACTTGAAATATTTATAACCTACTTATATTATATTTTTGTATGTTAAATAATTAACATCTCTATACATCTAATAGACTATAAAGTTCAATAAAATTGCATAGATTTTAAATTTAATATGTAATTTTATGATGATAATAATTAATACCATAAGTGTGCATGTTTATACTAATTAATTATTTTATTTTAAGAAAATTGACCATCTTCTATAAATATTTAGGAAAATTATTAAGTATCTTTTTTCTTTTAGTCTCCTTGAAATTGGCCATCTTAATTAATTATTTTATTTCAAGGAAATTGACCATCTTAATTAACTACGTATTTTATTTTAAGGAAATTGACCATATTTTAGTCTCTTACAAATGTTTAGGAAAATTATCAAGTTTCTATATAATTTAATTTTAACCCAAACTATATAATATTTGCATTGAGATCACTTAATCGGGTCCATCACACGGTGCTAGTGATTTAAAACTATATAGTATAATTAATTTGTATAAATTTCTTTAATTACATTGAAGTCCCTTGGTTTCTGGATTTAATATATAGTATTGATTGATATAAAAAAGTTGTTGGTAAAACGTGTAATAAATCCGAATAGAACAAATAAATTTGTAAAAATTAAATAAAAATACTAAATATTTCAAATAACATCAAATACTAAAAATCTACCCGACAACAATCAAATACGAACATCTTCGCGCGTTAGTGTAACTAGCAATGGAAATTAAGGTAGTGTGTAGACCCAAGATGTCTTTTTGTTGATTGATTACTAGTACTGTTTTGGATAATTTGAATCCCTTGTGCAGTGGCTGGTTTGTTAGAATATCTGAAATATTTTATTAGTTAATTAATTAGTAAATAATTAAATTCAGTTTTCAGATAATTAAGTGGTCCATTTTATGTGGGAAGTTACCCATGATCAAGGTAACAACCCATGATCCTCTCCTATTCTACAGCCACCACCACCCACTTCTTTAGTCACTTAGAAACTGTATTTTGATGGGAAAAATAGTATAAAAGAAACGTGATAACATCTGGTAAAGGTCACCAAACCTACTCTCCCTTAAGATAATATACACCATCTAAATTAGTGAGAAGGAGGGTTCGGAACCGAAATCAGAGAAAGAAAAGACAGATGTGCGGACACACAGACGAGTTATCGGAAAGACGGAAACGGGTTTATTTCTTTATTCGGGTTTAGAAGCTGTTCAGGAATACCGATAAGCAATGGCTGGAGGTTTTAAATCTCGATCTTTATTTATCGCTTCCGCAATTTATTTGTTCGTATATTCATTTAGTAATTAGAATATACATGATTAAGAATGAAATTAAACTTACATTTGGTATCAGAGCGAGTTTATCGCCTCTGTCTTGCTTGTTGATTTCCGACTTCAGTTTTCCGTCCGTGATATAATCTGCTAATCTCGTTTTTAATCAGAATATGGATTTATTTGATATTCGGTTGTTTTACTTGATTAAAATATGTTTCCGTCTATTGCCATTAAAATCTGAAAATTTTGTTGGGTTTTTCTGGGTTTAATGGAGGAAGACGGGAGGTAGGGGATGAAGTTTTGCCAAAATTTTGTTTCGTCTGTGTGTACAGTATAAATTACTAAAGCAGGGAGTATTGTATGCTTTTTATATAGTAGCAGAATACTTCTTTGACCCTCAGTTTGTTAGTCACTTTTTAGCATGTGCTGTATGTGTACATATTAGTTTACAGCTATATTGAGTGGGTACTATGAGTTACTATTTTCTAGTGTGTACAAATTTCTAGAAAGTCCAAAGGTTTTTGGTTACTACTTTTGTCAGTTGAATTTTTTTTCCGCCTTTTTGTACATATTTATTTGAAGAATATTTCTTCTGCTCCTCTTACTCACATGTATGAGTATTTGTTTATTTTATTTTTTGCTCTCTAGCGTGTATTATATGCATTTAGTTGAGTATACAGATTAATGTTTTAAATGTCGAGTGATTTTAAATTTATTAGTTAGGGAGTAGCCACAGCATCTCTAATTTATTAAATTTTGTTCGAAATCACATGTGGAAACTAGACATTTTATTGTAATTAATTATACGTAATGTAATGAGACTTACCCACAGGAATCTTATTATATTTATATAATTAATTAGGATGTTATATTGAATTATGTTTCTTAATATACCCACAGGAGTTGAGAAATGAATATAATTTGATAGTTTCATCATAAAGTTTAATTTTTATGCATCTAATTTGAGTAGACTTTAGCCCACAGGCAAGTTTATGTCACTAGATTCATATAAGCATAATTTACATTGGTAAGTTGTGATAAAGTTAAGTCTCAATTTTTGTTACTAAGCATGTATATTTAAAATTTGCAGCAAGTTTACCTGGAAGTTCCTATGATATCAAAATAGACGTTCCTGAATTAACTGGTGATAATTTTAAGGTGTGGAAGGAAAGAGTTTTATTGCATTTAGGATTCACGCGTTTCGATTATGCTATACAACACGAGGAACCGGCTGAGATAAAGAAAACTAGCACACCAGATGAAGTAGACCATCGTGAAAAGTGGGAGAAATCAAACTATATTTGCACGATGTTCATAAAGACAAAACGTGTTGCTAGTATCCGAGGTTCCGTCGAGCAAAGATACTAAAGTTCGAGACCTTCTTAAAGCAATAGATGAACAGTTCGAAACTTCTGATAAGGCTTTGGCAAGCACCTTAATTATGAAATTTACTTCTTTGAAGCTCAATGCCACTAATGGAGTGCGTGATTTCATCATGCGCATGAGGGATATTGCAGCCCAACTTAAGGTATTGGAAGTTACTATGTCTGATTCTTTCCTAGTACATTTCATTTTGTGTTCTCTCCCAGCACAATATGCCCCATTTAAGATCTCTTACAACACACATAAGGATAAATGGTCTCTTAATGAATTAATGACCATGTGTGTTCAAGAGGAGGGTAGGTTGTTGTTGGAGGAGGGCGAAAAGGTGAACCTAACTACTAGTACTAATAAAGAATCATCTAGTACTAAGAAGGGTCACCATAAGGATAAGGGAAAGGGTAAGATGTCTGTTGAGCCGACCATTAAGAAGGAGTCTTCATGTTTCTTCTGTAAAAAGAAGGGACATATGAAGAAAGACTGCATAAAGTTCAAGGCTTGGCTTAAAAAGAAAGGTAATTTTCATGCGTTTGTTTGTTATGAATCTAATATGGTTAATGTTATTCATAATACTTGGTGGATTGACTCTGGTACTACAATCCATGTTTCGAATACCTTGCGGGGTATGACAAACCTGGAAACCAAAGTGGCAAGTGAAAGCTCTATCTATTCAGAAACCGGATAGGCTCGAACGTGGAGGCCGTAGGGACATGTAGTTTAGTTTTGAGTAGTGGTTTTGTTTTGGTTTTGGAAAAGACATTTTATGTTCCGAATTTTGCTCGGAATTTAATTTCAATTTCAAGGCTTGTACCGTTTGGATTTACTTTTAACTTTTCGAATTCTGGTTTCAGTATTTGCAGAAATTCTAAAGTTATTGGTCATGGTACTTTGTCTGATAATTTATATCGTCTTTATTTACAAAATGATACCACTCAAAATACTATGCATGTTAATACTGGTTTAAAAAGAAGTATTATGAATGAGAAGTCCTCTATGTTATGGCACCGGAGATTGGGACACATCTCCATTGAGAGGGTTAAGAGATTGGTAAAGGAAGGGGTACTTGGTACTTTAGACTTTACCGATTTTGATACTTGTGTTAGTTGCATTAAGGGAAAGCAAACTAACAAATCTAAGAAAGGTGCTAAGAGGAGTTCTGACCTATTAGAAATCATACACACGGATATTTGTTGTCCGGACATGAACGCTAATGATCCGAAATACTTTATTACCTTTATTGACGATTATTCACGATATATGTACATCTACTTACTTCGTTCCAAAGACGAAGCTTTTGATGCCTTTAAATTGTTTAAGGCTGAAGTAGAGAAACAACGTGGTAAGCACATTAAAATTGTGAGATCAGATAGAGGTGGTGAGTACTATGGTAGATATACTGAGGATGGACAAGCACCTGGTCCTTTTGCTAAATTCCTTCAAGAGCATGGGATTGTTGCCCAATACAATATGCCCGGTTCTCCGGATCAGAATGGTGTAGCAGAAAGAAGGAATCGGACATTAATTGAAATGGTGCGTAGTATGAGAAGTAATATTAAACTTCCTTCATTTTTGTGGGTTGATGCACTAAAGACGGCTGCGTATATATTAAATCGGGTTCCTTCCAAGGCCGTCTCAAAGACGCCTTTTGAGTTATTCAAAGGTTGGAAACCGAGTTTGCAACATATACGCGTTTGGGGATGTCCGTCTGAGGTGAGAATTTACAACCCACAAGAAAAGAAACTAGACCCAAGGACTATTAGTGGGCATTTCATTGGATATGCCGAAAAGTCCAAAGGGTATAGGTTCTATTGTCCATCTCATAGTACCAGGATTGTGGAATCTAGAAATGCAAAATTTCTAGAGAATGACTTAATCATGGGAGTACTATAGAAGTTGAACTCGAAAAGGATCAACATGAAGCTTCACCCTCTGTTTTAAGTGACAAAGTTGGTTATTGTTCACGGTCCTGAAGATCGACCGCAAGTTCAACAACCAAATACAGAAATTCCACAAAATGTCGATCAAAATAGGGTGGATCATAATGAGGAAGAAGTTCACCGTGAGGTTGAACAAATTCCATTAAGAAGATCTATTCGAGAAAGGAGATCGGCTATTCCTGACGACTATGAAGTATATTTACAAGAATCGGATTGCAATGTTGGAGCTGATAATGATCCTATGTCATTTTCACAAGCCATAAGTTCTACAGATTCAAACTTATGGATGGATGCTATGAAAGATGAGATGAACTCTATGGCGGCTAATCGAGTTTGGGATCTCGTCGAGTTGCCTGGTGGTGTAAAAACCATTGGATGTAAGTGGGTCTTTAAGACTAAAAGAAACTCACTTGGCAACATCGAGAGACATAAGGCAAGACTCGTTGCTAAAGGGTTCACTCAAAGAGAAGGGATCGACTACAAGGAGACATTTTCTCCTGTATCAAAGAAAGATTCTCTTCGAGTTGTCATGGCATTAGTAGCTCATTTTGATTTCGAGCTACACCAAATGGATGTGAAAACGGCATTTCTCAATGGCAATTTAGAGGAAGAGGTTTACATGAAACAACCTGAAGGATTCTCCTCTAAAGATGGTGAGCATCTGGTTTGTAAGCTAAATAAATCCATATACGGTTTGAAACAAGCCTCCCGCCAATGGTATAAGAAGTTCCATGAAGTAATTTCTTCATTCGGTTTTGAAAAAAAAATATCATGGACCAATGCATATACCTTAAGGTCAGTGGGAGTAAGATTTGTTTCCTTGTGTTATACGTGGATGACATTTTGCTAGCAACCAATGATAAGAGGTTTTTATATGAGGTGAAAAAATTTCTTTCAAATAACTTTGATATGAAAGATATGGGCGAGGCATCTTATGTCATTGGCATTAAGATCCATAGAGATAGATCCCGAGGCATTTTAGGCTTGTCTCAGGAGGCCTATATCAATAAAGTACTTGAAAGGTTCAGAATGAAAGATTGTTCACCAACTGTAGCACCTATTGTGAAAGGTGACCGATTCGATTTAGACCAAAGTGTCCCGAACGATTTAGAAAGGGAACAAATGAAAAATGTTCCATATGCTTCACTTTGTTGGTAGCATTATGTATGCTCAAGTCCGTACCGGACGACATTGCATATCTTTGTTGGAGTATTAGGCGGATATCGAGTAACCTGCACCGATCACTTTGAAGGTCGCAAAGAAAGTGTTGAGATACCTTCGGGTACTAAAGATTACATGCTTATGTATAGACGGACCGATAGTCTTGAAGTGGTGGGGTACTCCGACTCGGACTTTCTTTGTTGCATTGATTCACGAAAATCCACATCGGGATATGTGTTTATGCTAGCCGACGAGTCGTATCCTGGAGGAGTACTAAGCGGACATTGACACCACTTCTACTATGGAGGCCGAGTTCGTTTCTTGTTTTGAGGCTACCTCACATGGTGTATGGTGAAAGGTTTCATATTCGGGCTAAGAGTCGTTGACTCTATTAGTCGGCCAATTCGAATGTATTGTGATAATTCAGCTGCGGTATTTATGGCTAAGAATAATAGAAGTGGAAGTCGAAGTAAACACATCGACATTAAGTATTTGGCCATAAAAGAGCGTGTTCAAGAAAAGAAAGTGATCATAGAACACATTAGCACTGAATCGATGATTGCTGATCCCTTGACTAAAGACATGCCACCTAAAGGTTTCAAGGGTCATGTAGTAAGTATGGGACTTGGTCCTGTAATGTGATACATTCATTTATATTGTTTTTTAAACCTTTCATTTAGTTGAATATTTCTCATTTTGGATTATGTACGTACATACTTTGGTTATTTATTTTATTGAGAAATATCATTATGTTTTGACCTAGAGTAAACATATGGTTTATTCATTAAGTTAAGTGTGAGTGGTGAGAGAC
This sequence comes from Silene latifolia, assembly GCF_048544455.1. Lineage (NCBI taxonomy): Eukaryota > Viridiplantae > Streptophyta > Magnoliopsida > Caryophyllales > Caryophyllaceae > Silene > Silene latifolia. The sequence goes on along the minus strand of NC_133528.1, from coordinate 142,797,627 downwards.
TAAGTGTATCGTAATACATGGAAGATTAATTTTCGCTCAAGAGAATTCGTCGCTATGATCCGTACATGAAGTTTCTATTTTAAATGGACCAAGTGGGAGAATGTTAGAATATCTGAAATATTTTATTAGTTAATTAATTAGTAAATAATTAAATTCAGTTTTCAGATAATTAAGTGGTCCATTTTATGTGGGAAGTTACCCATGATCAAGGTAACAACCCATGATCCTCTCCTATTCTACAGCCACCACCACCCACTTCTTTAGTCACTTAGAAACTGTTTTTTGATGGGAAAAATAGTATAAAAGAAACGTGATAACATCTGGTAAAGGTCACCAAACCTACTCTCCCTTAAGATAATATACACCATCTAAATTAGTGAGAAGGAGGGTTCGGAACCGAAATCAGAGAAAGAAAAGACAGACGTGCGGACACACAGACGAGTTATCGGAAAGACGGAAACGGGTTTATTTCTTTATTCGGGTTTAGAAGCTGTTCAGGAATACCGATAAGCAATGGCTGGAGGTTTTAATTCTCGATCTTTATTTATCGCTTCCGCAATTTATTTGTTCGTATATTCATTTAGTAATTAGAATATACATGATTAAGAATGAAATTAAACTTACATGGTTAACTGGTTTTTATAGTTATGGACGGATCTTCGGCCTACAAATAATGGAAATGTGATTTTAGAATTTAGACTACTCAATTATTGAGTCAAGGACGCCGGTCAAGCCATATATTTTTTAGCAGATGTATGTATCTTAATTAAACCTATCCCTAATTATGCAAATCCTAATGGACCTAATATCCTAATATAGAAAGTTAGGAAGGGTCGTTCCCTCTCGACATAATTGAAGTCCTCTGCTTCATAGGTCAATTTGATGTGTTTGATCATCCTGTCTAACACCAAAAAGCTAAAAGCATAGGACATGTTGCTGCTGAGAAAATTGTTGTTCGATTCTGAAGAAATCTATTTTCATTAATTCTGATTTCGAGGTTAACTACATGTGCTCTGTACAAAAGAATGGAACAAAAAGAATGCCTTAGAAACTAGAGATGAACAATTGTTGTTGGCTACTTTGCTGTTGATGTTCAACTATTGATGAGTATCTGCAGCTAGACAAAGATGCAATCAATGCATTCTCCAAGTCCTTCGCCACATGCTTTTGGATCATAGAGATGATATACCCCATGAAACTCGAATCACAAGGCAACGTAATTGGCCCTGAAGCAGCTATGCCGAATTCTTCCTCTGCCATTTTTAATAGTTCCCTAAAAATATCAGTCTTTAGATACGTCAACGGAATCATGAACCGTCTTCCATCAGTTGTGTAAACAACAAAGTGACCTTCATCGGTCACTGGTCTTGGCCAGGAAACCCTCTTCCTGCTGGCAATGGCTATTCTTTGCCACTTCCTTGCCATCTTGATGAGCTTCTTTGTACCGATCATTTTTGTCGAATTTTATTTTGAGATAAAGAGAGAAACTTCCGAATATAGAAGGAACTTGAAGATAGGGTTGATATAATATAGTGACATCTTTCGCCTCTACATGGGTCCGAAGTTTGATGAGTACTTCCTTTCAAATGTTCAATTCAGACAACCAGAAACCAGACATTTCCACCAGCTTTGTCTAGTTCACTTGTGACCTACATTCACATGGTTTTGCACCAAAGAGTTACAATCATACAAGATACATTTAAGTCTCATGTCTTTTGGTGAAATGCTATAAAACCTTAGTCCCTACTCAGACTTTCATCAAACTTAAAACAACTTTTCTTATGAACATCTTATTACATTCTTACGTTTAGTAGTTCGAAACTCAAGTCGTAAAAACACTCAAAATATGATTAGTACAAAGAAGCTCATAAAAATGGCAAGGACGTAGCAAAAGCTAGCAGCTGCCAGCAGAAGGAGAAATATGATTAGTACAAATGTGGCTGAAAAAGGTCATTTCTTCTGCAGAAAACTTCAACTTATGTCATTAGATGGCACATTTAGTCATTCTTGCAGGGACAAGGCAGGTCTGGCGAGTGTTCAATTGTCTTAATTTACATGGCAACACCCACAAGTTGGAAGGCGGGTTATATTGGGCTAGTAATGCTGGTTAAAATGGGCCCAATGAGGTGAGGCAGCATATACCGCCACGTTGGCCAACTCTACATGACTACATTCTACATTTGAATCAAACCGATCAGAAAAGAATCCTCACCAATAGAGATGGAAGTGAGCCGTGCCGGGCAACACCTCGTGTCTGGAGGAGAAATTGGCACGGCCTAGGCCCACGAAAGTGGGCTTCGTGTCGTGCAAGTGAAATGAAATGGCGGCCGAGGCACGACTCATAGTGTGCCGTGTTTGAGCGTGCCCAAGTAATTTCTCCACTCCAACTTTGTTTCTTTTCATTTTTGGCGTATCAACAACTCATGAATGTCTTGTATCAAATCAAAGAGGTATGAACAAGAGACCAAACAACAATTGAACTAACTAACAACTAACCATAACATCCGATCCAATTTAAAAGCTTGGTATTATCATGTTCAAAATAATGATGGATCATAAGTAACAACGCACCCAAGTCGAAAACATGTCACTTAAACGCAATCAAACTTGTGGAGTAATTCACTCGGAATTCACTGGTAACTGGCAATGTTTCTTGTTGTTTTAGTGAGAGCGTGAGCCGGAGGCAGAGGAGCGGTTGCTTGATGGTTTGGGAGTGCGTGAGACAGGAAGCTTTTCCTTCTTCAACAGGACCTACCAAACATTAAAGGATGAGATTATCAGCTTTTTTTATATATATTTAAAAGTGACATCCATATCCAATACATATATAAGAGTATTCCCGACAACATGCACACACTACCTTTTGAGCTAAACACAACTTGAGACTTTTATGCATTAAATAAACTCGAGTACAGAAGCAGCAAGAAGCAGAGAGGTTTGGTCCTATGTGATCTTATTGTTAACTATGTCAGTTGTAATTTAGTATGATGTGAGCCAATTATTCATTCAGTTGAGATAATTCATATTATCTTTTAGGAATACTATAATGTCACGAGCAGCAAATAATCGTAATTAATAAACAGATATAAAATCCAACCACCAACAAAATCACATAAAAAATATTATATTAAATTACCTTGAAGTTAAGGTACCAGTTTGCTGCTGTGCTTACTAATTTAGTTTGGGCGTTTTTGGAGAGGGAGTTAGCACAGCGAGCATATTGACCCGACCATATCTCCCCCTGCTGCAAATTGTGAAGAGCAGTGAGATGATACACTTCTGATATGGTGTACACAACATCTGATTTCATCAGAGCCCGCATCGCTATAACATCACGAACAACATGTTCCTCAAAAGGTCCTGCATTTCCATTGCGAAGCTCATCGTTATGGAGATACTCGGCAAAATAATCAAATTTTTGCTGATAGTCAAACTCTTTGAAATCTTCCAGATTTGGGGCCGAATACGGGGCGGCCATACCTGGACAAATCAATACAAATTGAATAAATAAATAAAGTATGGTTAACAAATTAGTAGTAATTGAAATTCAATAACAAATCAATACTAACTAATTCAAGGATTGTAAAGAGTGATAAAGATAAGGCTCCAATTAGGGATTGAAATACAAGATAGAGGAGTCGTCTTACTCGTCCGAGTTTCTTAGGGTTAGATTGTTCCCAGTGATTCTCTCAAATTGATAGTTATTGGGGGTTTAGTCCGTCTTGCTTGTGACGGCAACTTGAGTTGGATTTTACCAAACTCTGCTACAAGGCCCATATTGCTTGACTTTTTCAGACCGATTACTCTCATCGGATAATTTTAATTTTAATTGGCTCCAAATATGATTAGTACTCATAAAAATGGCAAGGAAGTGGCAAAAGCTAGCGCAGCTGCCAGCAGCAGGAGAATTTCCTGGCCGAAAACAAATGTCGCTGAAAAAGGTCACTTCTTCATTTACGCAAATGATGGCAAAAGGTTTAACATCCCCTTGACCTATCTCCAGAGTGATATTCTTCAGGAGCTGTTCAGAATGGCAGAACAAGAGTTTGGAGTAACAATTGCTTATTCACTCGCGTATTACATTACATTGTGATTCAAGTTTAATCGAGTATGCAATTTCTATGATACAAAGACATAGAAGGCATTCGTTTTGTCCTTTGGTGATTGTCGCTTGCAGCAACATCACACCAAACACCAATTCGATCTTAGTATGTTAGTTTTTAGATAGGCATGGGAGAAGTAATCGTCTTCTCCTTCTATGTAAATGACAAAATATTATAGATGTAGCATATTTTTTGTTCATAATTAATCAAATGATTTACAATGAGATTGTTATGACAGTTGCGAGAGAGACAAAGAACGATAAAGAAAGCAACACACACATTTACGTGATTCACTAACCGCGTGTTAATACAAAAGCTATGATATGTATAACTGTTAGGGTGAGGCTTAGAGAGTTCAAAATAGTACGCTATAAGATCCCGGTCATAGTCGTTCGAAGCAGCGACTAACAGATTCAAAGCACACAGATAAACATAAATAATCAAAAACGGGATGGAACTAGTAAACATCAAGAACTCAATAAAAAGCGGAATATCCATTAACTCAGGATAGTTAATTATAACCGAATCATAAAATACAACATTAATTATCAAAAATCTATGTTATGGAGCTCTAACGGTAATTAACTTAGATACTTATGGTAGATTGGTGGGGGCAATCCAAACCAAGGAAGTGAAGTTATTATAAGAGTAAATAACCTTATAATACAAAATAGAATAATGTAAGTACCAATTAGACCCAAACCCCCACCAACTATCGACGCAACAATGAATTGAAACACTTTCCGAATTTCTAAAACGAATTGTTTTACTTCATCATCCACCTTGGAGAATTGATATGCAAGTTGTACAGCTAGTAGAATACATCCCCACTTATTCATCATTGTTCTTGATCTATCGCCCGTGGAAAATTGTTTTGCACGCTCACCCGGTACAAGACTTTGTTCTTGATCTTTGTTTTCTGAATTAATAGTTAGGCTTGTAGTTGTATATATAGCAAACGGGAACGGGAATCGGGTACGTAAAAGGATTTCAACTGCAATTAGGTAAAGCTATAGTACGAATTTAAGTACAATTAGGAAACTTGACCTACTCAAACGTACACATTAGTCTTTCTTAGCCTCTTTGCATTCCTACGCTTAAAAGGACTACAAGTAGAAAGAATCCAACTGCCTACCGATGACGGTTCTAAATATATACAATGACATAAACAAAATCAACAAGATGGTACCATGGAGAAATTGCAACAATTCTCAAACATGTCTTGTGAATTCATGTAAAAACTAGTTTTACGCCCGGTCTGCATTGATAATATTTATTACACATATATTTTATTGTTCGAAAATCCACAAATCAGTTAATAAACGATGATATATTTGAAAATTTTGACTCTGAGTCATGAGGCGATTATACACTGTTGTTGACGGTAGACACCCGGTTTAAACCAAAAAAAAATTAAGAGAATGTACACAATTGGCCAATTTTTTTTTTTTTTTTTTTTTCACGTTCACAATTATTTTTTAACATATGCTTTGTATATTGTAATGTATATTTATGTGTTAGATAATGGTTGTATGTTTGTATTAATGGAGGAAAGAAATTAAATCACTTAAACACCCACTACTTGCAATATGGACCACTTATTTAAAATTCTTTTTTTTTTTTTCAATTTAAGGGCTCTCTAAAGAACTCAACTTTTGTACTATTTAGACTATTTAGATTGCTTCTTGTTAAAAATCGCATGGATATGTTACTTAATGTAATCTCCCATCGTTATCTCTCAGATTATCACTACTTTGTGCACGAACTATTTTACGTTAGATCAGCAATTTTGATTAAATCCCAGATTTTGAATGAAAAACTAGATTAGCATTGATCGAAACTAGAATAGATCCCGCGCGAATGCGCGACTTTTTAGATAGAAATATTAGATAACTTAACAATTTTATCGTTATAGTAACTCCATTTGTAATTTAATTATGAAATTTACTTTTAAATAGAAAATCGTATCAATGTGTTCATACAAATTGAAAAATATTGTACTCGTTTTAAACGGGATAAAATTATATTGTATAGAATAGTATGGCCCTATTGTAGTCCTTGCAGATATGATATAATATAATCAACCCTATTTATAGCAAGTTATTTAGGCGGGAAAAATTTAAAAAACTCTTATTCTTTTAGTATAAGGGGGATTAACCTCTTGTGATCAGACATCGTCTATATAAGACATTAAGACGGACAACTAACATAACTTAAGTATGAAACATATATAACAAGAGAAAACCAATAGAATTGAATCGTTAATTTCTAAAATCGAGCTGTAAAAACCATAATGTAGTATTCCAATCTAACATCGACCTCAAATAGATTACGTACGTAACAACTTGATATCGATCACTGGATAATAATCATACTATTCCATAGCACTTAGCCCTTAGGGAGCTCTAGGGATAATTAACTTGATATTTAATCATAACCGAATCATAAAATACAACATTAACTAGTATTGGTGCCCGGCTTCGCCCGGGCTACCTCTACTTACCATTAAATTTTTTTTTTTCATTAAATAAAATTATTTAAAGTTGCATAACTCATAAATTTATCATTAATATATTTTTCTATGACATATTCTAAAATTACGATGAAATAAATTTTGAGACGAATTCACTACTCCCGCTATTAATATTTTACTCTTATTAATGAAACAATAGTAATAACATTTCACTACTTGCCTGTAATAATTGTTACTTTCACTACTCCCGCCGTAATTATTGTTCTTTTGTCACTCTTCGCCGCATTAATATTGATAATTTCACTACTCCCGCCGTAATTATTGTTACTTTCTCTATTGCCGCATTAATATTGATTATTTCACTACTTCCGTTGTTCTTTCTACCACTTTCACTAATCTCGCTAATAATATTGTTACTTTACTATTCAAGTGAGTGATTACTATCATATAACTATATCCAATGTTACTACAATTCTTTTTTTTTTTTTTACTAATGAAATTACTTTTAATACTTAGGCATGCAATTTTAAGAGGATTATATATTTATATTACATATATGCATTAAATCAAATCGAAATAATTATGCAATATTATATATTATGGAATCTAACTTGAATTATTTATAACTTACTTATATTATATTCTTGTATGTTAAATAATTAACATTTATATACATCTAATAAACTGTAAACTATTTTTGTATGATGATAATAATTAATACCATAAGTGTGCATGTTTATACTTAATTATTTTATTTTAAGGAAATTGATCATCTTCTAGTCTTCTATAAATATTTAGGAAAATTACCAAGCATCTTCTTTCTTTTAGTCTCCTTGAAATTGTCCATCTTAATTAATTAATTATTTTATTTTAAGGAAATTGACCATCTTAATTAATTATTTTATTTTAAAGAAATTGACCATATTTTAGTTTCTTACAAATGTTTAGGAAAATTACCAAGTTTCTATATAATTTAATTGTAACGCAAACTATATAATATTTGCATTGAGATCCCTTAATCAGATCCATCACACGGTGCTAGTGATTTAAAACTATATAGCATAATTAATTTGTATAACTTTCTTCAATTACATTAAAGAAATTTGGTTTCCTAGGTTTGGTGTCCGGCTACGCCCGGACTACCTTTACTTACCATTTAAATTTTATTTTCTATGAAATATGTTTCGACAAATTTGGTTAACACATACGTTTACAATTTATATCTTGAAATTATGATGAAATCTAAAATTAATCAACAAATTATGTGACACGTTCACCACTCCCGCTGTTAATATTATTACTTTCACTACATCCCATGTTAATACTATTATGTTCACTACTTCTTCGGTTAATGTTGTTTGTTTAACTACTCCTGCTATTTTTACGGTTAACTCGTTAATTTTGTCAAACTCATATATTTAAATAAATTAATATTTTCTTAAAATCGAATTGATAGTTAATTTTTCATACTCTCTCTGTTGTTCCTATTGTTACTTTTATTACATGTTTTGTGACTACTATAGTACTATTACTTTCACCTCTCCCGCCGCCATAATTTTTTCTTTCACTACTCCCGCATTTTTTATTGTTAATTTCACTACTCTCATTGCTGTTAGTATGGCATTCACTACTCCGGTTGCTATTATTGTTGCTTTTAGTACTCACGTGGGTGGTTACTATCATATCATAGTAGTTGATTATCTAGTTGTATTAGAGTTATATATTTAAATAAATCTTAGATTAGAATATTATTTAAGAGCAATCATTATTATTGGAAAATTATATTTTTTGGAAATCTAGATTGATTTATTTACCTTTTAATAGTTTCCAAAATATAAAGTACTTATATTATATTATATTCGTGTATGTTAAATAATTAACATCCTTATACAAATTAATACCATAAGTGGGGCATGTTATTTTAAGGAAAATCACCATATTATAGTGTTCTCTAAATTTATACTTCAACCAAAACTATATAATACTAGTTTGAATGCCCGTGAGTTGCAACGGGGTAATTAGCTTATTTATAATGCAAAAAAAAAAACTGTTATAAGCGTTTAATGTTTACATTATATGTCTAATGATTTGTTTACATATTATTAAAATATCTCTTTCAAAAAAAATAAAAGATTAATATATACGTGGGTTAACTCTTATTTATAATCATATAATCACCCCACCTTATACTAATCTTTCGATGTGGGACAATTCTACTATTTATAAGTAATATATTCACAAAAATTGGATTTTTTTTCTGATGTGGGACAATTCTAATATTTATACGTAATATATATTTATCAAACCTGCATTATTTTTCAATGTGGGACAAATAACATACTCAGAATTACTCCATCTTTTCTGCACTTAGTTCGACATCCAACCAGATCTCGAATACCGACTACAGACAATTGCTACTTATTATATCTAATAGTTATATTTAAATTTAATATTATGATCAAGTACTCTCCATTAATATTTGTATGTTATTTTTCTTCAAAAAAAATTAACACAATTGAGATACGGAAATTTCTCGTGGTACCCCTTAATTTTGTTAGATTTTCCATGTTACCCCTACTTTTAAAAATCTGCCTATGGTACCCTTGAGGTTCCATTTTTTTGCCCATGGTACCCCATAATGTAAAGGCTGTTAAATGGACGTTAAGTTTGATGTCGTGGGAATAAAATAACAATTAAAAAATAATACCCTCTTTATTGTTTTATTGGTACGAATATCTCTCTTTTAAATGCAAATTTAATTAACTATATCATTATAATATTGGAAATTTCTCATGGTAACCTTGAACTTTGATAGATTACACATGCTGCCATGGACGTTTGGTTTCTATTTTTTTTATCATAATTAAAATATGTTCAAATGATAAGAACCTATACTCTAATGATAGAATATTTTTTAACACAATTCTAATTATATTATTTAAACATAGTATATTTATTACCACGCCTACATTATTTTTCAATATGGGACATATAAAATCTATAGGTAGAAAATATAATGATATAAACTTTTAAGAGTTCTCCAAGACAATACTTAAGTGACTCAAAAGATTTTGTGTTGATGCCTAAGTTCCAAGGATGCTCATAGAATCACCCACCTTATGCTCTATTTTGATGTGGGAAAATTCTAAGTATTTTTTATATGTAGTATAATTATCACACCTATATTATTTTTCAATGTGGGAGATATAACATACTATGAAATACACCATCTTTAATATGTGCAAATTATATGAAATCTATATATACTCTAATGATAGCATTTCTTACCATGAATCTAATAATATTATTTTCATAATTTTTTTACCTACATGATTTTGTCAAATGAAATTTAAAAGTTTTTATATAAAAATTAAAAACATTACTTGAATATAAAATAAGAAATACATAGTATATATTATAATAACTAAAAGATTTTCCAAACATTAACTTAGATTAGAAACCATTATTGCAGAGACAGTAATACAAACTCTTTTAAGAGTTATCTCTGACAATACTTAAGGGAATCAAAAGATTTTGGGTTATGACTTCTATTTATAATCATAAGATCACCATGCCTTATGGTAATATTCCGATGTGGGACAATTCTAATATTTATACATAGTATATTCACGACACTTACGTTACTTTTCAATGTAGGACAAATAACATACTAAGTACACCATTTTTTTTTGCACCTACTTTGACATCAACCCCATTTAATAATAAGAAAATACAATACAATACAATATACACTCTAATGGTAGCATTTTTTTGTCAGAATCTAATTATATAATTTTCATACGATACTTTTTTTTCAAATGAAATATAAAGTTTTTATATCAAAATTATAAACATCACTTTAATATAATATAGAAAATGTATATATATGGGACATTTCTATTATTTATACATAATATATTCAGAACACCTACATTATTTTTCAATGTGGGACATATAACATACTTAAAAGTCTAAATCTTTTATATCAAAAATTTTTGGATTAATACATAAGTTTCAAGGATGCCTCCTATTTATATTTATAGAATCACCCTACCGTATACTATTATTTCAATGTGAGATACATAATTTAATTATTTAGACGTAGTATGTTCATAATGCGTACATTATTTTTCAATGTGAAAGATATAACATACCAAGAAATACATGTCTTTTCTTAAAAAACCACTATTGTATACATATTATTTTTCTTTGAAGGTAAAATCACTTAGTCTCGATCATTAGATATGAATCTCTACATCGTACATATAACGACTCATTAACGCTCTATTACTGCATTCAGAAGACAACCATTAGTAAAATCTTTAGTTTTTTTAATTTTCTTCTTCATGTTCTTAACTCTTTCCCGGGTAGTTCCCAACGATTTCTACTTTATTTTTTATATCATATCGTAGATAATGATAGAAAATCTTAAGAGCTCTTTAAAATAATATTTATGAGACTCAAAAATTTTTGGGTGGATACATAAGTTCCAAATATGCATCCTATTTATAATCATAGGATCACATGACCTTATACTAATCTTTCGATGTGGGACAATTCTACTATTTATATGTAGTATATTCACCACACTTACTTATTTTCCAATGTGGGACAAAACATACTAAAAAGTACACAAATTTACGTATTAAGAAGTACACCAACTTTAATATGTGCAAATAATATGAAATTTATACTCTAATGATAGCATTTTTTAACACAAAGCTAATTATATTAGTTTCATAATTTTTTTAACGATATTTTTTTGCCAAATGAAATGTAAAAGTTTGATATAAAAATTGGAAATATCACTTGAATATAATTTAGGAAATATACATATTATAATAATTAAAAGATTTTCCACTTTATTTTTTACATAAAAAATTATACTTTCCTAAATTGATTTTTGATGATGTGGACGCTCTCAAATCGCTCGAAAAAACTCTCTTTTATATATATACTAGGTTTAATGCCCGTGCGGTGCACGAGCCTATTGTTGGTGCTTTTGTAGGAATGAAAAGAGGCGATCGAAGCATATACTCTCATGAACTTTGGGTTAAAGTAGCTATACCTCTCATCGTCTGAGTGACCCTTCCCAGACCATACCCATTGCCATCCCTAGGAACAGCTCTGCTGTAAATGCAAAGGAAAGATTTTGCATTATCTTTATTATTGCAATTGCACATAGAAATACCCAAAAAAATGAAGAACTTACGATTTTAGATATAAAAGGTAAATAACGGAAAGATTATTTTCTATAAAATGTAGTCAGTGGTAGTGGTGTTTAGAATTCGTAAACTTGAAGCTTTAATTTTTACTTTGGTGTTCAGAAGTCTACACAACCGCCCAAATAATAAATCTGCATAGCATTGATTGTTCACTATAGAGATTGTAGATTGTTAAATACTTCTTTATAGACAATGTTTCTCGCGTGACCTTTGAACTCTTGGGTTGAATCGTCGATGAAGAATTTTATACCTTTTGGGGATGTCGTCCTTGAAGCTGCTACATATAACTGGCCATGACTAAACACGAGTTTTGGCAAAAAGATCCCTATATGCGTTAGGGTTTGTCCTTGAGCAAAATAAACCTAGATTTGGATGGTTCCATTGTTGAAGGTAATTCACAAGAAGATCTATGAGATATGGGTTAGTTGGGGTGTGGAATTTGACATATGAAAAGACCTCTATATATAGTGTGTACCCCGTATAATTCTCCATAATTCTCCTAACATGAAACGAATTTTACATTATGCAGGAAACTGATTATTGGATTTGGGAATAAGCTTGAGAGTCAAGGTTTTATGATAGGATTAGAATTGCAATGGCTGTACCGATAATTTTTTTTGCAGTGTTATGATGGGAATAGAACTGCAATGGTGTACGAATGGGTTTTTTATTCACTTTTTTAACAAATTAATTGATAGTTGCTGGTTGTAATACTATACGTTTGGGGTTCTTTAATGTTTTTTTTTTCTTTTTTTCTATATAAGATTTAATTTGAATAGTTTATGCAACTTAGGTGATTGATGCACGATACGATTGTACGTTTGGTATGTCTATAAAATATCTTTTTTTTCCAGCCTGTTTGTTTCCATTTAGATTTAATTAGCATTATCTATTAATTTTAGGTAGTTCGACAACATTATCTATTAATTTTAGGTAGTTCGACAATATTGGAGTCTCTAGAATCGCTCGAAAAAAGCTTCCTTTATTAATATAGATAGATATAGATTTATATTGAAGTCCCTTGGTCGGGTCCATCACACAGTGCTATGATTAAAAACTATATAGTATAATTAATTTGTATAGATTTATTTAATTACATTGAAGTCCCTTGGTTTCTGGAATTAATATATAGTATTGATTAACTAAAATCTTTGCCATGGAGCTCCAAGGGATAATTAACTTGATAATTATGACGACGATGCTCCAAACCAAGGAAATAAAGTTAGTACAAGAACAAACAACTTTATCATACAAAGTACAATAATGTAAGTGGCAATTATACTGAAACCCGCACCGAGTAACGCTGCAACAAAGTATTGAAACACTTTCCACATTCCTAAAACGAATTGTTTTACTTCATTATCCACCCTTAAGAATTGATCTGCACGATCCGGTAGAAGACTTTCCCTCTTCCTCATTCTTCTGGGTCGATTCGATGTTTTCTGAAGACGTTGTACAGACGGAAGGAAAGATCAACTTAAATATTATGAAACGGAGGGAGTATGAATTAATTAATGGTTTAGGCTTTTAGTTGCATTCTATATAATAAACGAAAATCGGGTATGTAAAAGGTTTTCAACTGCAAAGGAAGCTATAATACGTTGAATTAATGTTCCACATTAATTATGAAACAATTTCCCAACTAATTATACAATTTTCAATATTTAATTTTTGTGGTCTTCTATAGTGATGGTTCAATCTGCTAAACACACCATCATTCTATACAAATTTTGTGAGTTCCTATGTCTATTTACTAAGATATTACTCCTGTAGTCCGATCAATAGTTATCTACTGTCAGCTAGTCTTGCTTGTGACGGCATAATCCCGTCACAAGCTTGTGAGAGAAGGGGGAGGGGATAAGGTGGGCACTCTCCATGTGCTTCCCACCCACCTCTCAATCAGTATTTTGTGAGAGAAAACGGTATTTTGTGATCTACTATATTACTTTTGACACAAAGATTAAGAAAATAAATATGAATGAATTTGGACCACACTGCTACACAAATCACTTAACCCCACATACACATGCAACATAAACCACAAAAGGTTGCCAAAAATGAAAATAAATAACTATTCAATGATACACCTCAAAACGAAAATAAATAACTATTAACCGGGACGGAGGAAGTATTTCCTATAACTTGATTACTCTATTGATAGTCGATCACACTTTCTAACCTTCTAAAGTCATTTTTTTTTACATTTAATAATAATCATGTAGAAAGATAAATATATAGAAATTGATATCGTAAATGGAATACTCTCTCTCTAAAATAAAAGCTCTCACCTCTCACTACAAAAAACCCCCAAAAAAACCCTAACATTTTTGTTCCACTGCCGCCGCCCTACCCCCATCGTCCTCCCCATTGTTTTTCTCAACCCTATCGCCGGAGATGTGGCTTCTCTTGGGCCCATCTCCGGTGATTCGTTTCGACTCCACCTTGTTTAATACCTTACCAGATTCCCTTTTTGGCCTTGTCGCTTGATCGGGATGCAGTCCTTCATCGGTCTGCCACGTGTTGCTCTGTCGCCGGTCTCCTCTGTCTTCCCCCCTCTTCCGTTCTTGTCTTTTGGCCCCCCGATCGTTCCAGAGACTCTTCCCTGATGGTGGTGACAGTGGTCCTGCCGTGTGCGTCTCAGGGTGGTGCCAGAGAGGTTGTCCCCTTCCCCTCGCCCCCTTCCCCCTCCTCTCCGGTATGTTTCATCCTTGTTTTGTGGTTTTAAGTCCTTGTCTCTTGTATGGTGTGCATGGAGGTCTTACGGTGTTCCCCTTCCCCTCGCCCCCTTCCCCCACCTGTTGGTTCTTTGGACGGCATGCATGGGTCTTGGGCCTGTCAGAGTCGGTTTTTGGGTCCTCTTTGTTTATGTTGGTCTTGGCTGGTCTTACCGTCTTTGAGTCGTTCTGGCCGTTGGGGTCGTCGTTGGTTTTTCATGTTTGGTGTTGGTCGCTGTTGATGGGGTTGGGTGGGCTTTGGGTTTGGGCGGCTTCCTGCGTGTGGTGGCGGACACGGATGTGGGCGTAGTCCTGGTCTTTTGGCTGTGGGTGTCTTGGTGTCGGTGTTTGACATTGCTCTCGAGTCGTTTTGGTTGGGGATTGTTTGGGCTGGATGATGGTGTTGGTGGGGTTGGTTGCAGTGGCGTCGCCAAAGGGGGTGCAGTGGGTGCGACTGCATCCCTTTTGGTTTCAGAAATAAATAATATTAAGTGCAGTTATGTATCAAGGAAATGTGAAGGGTCTAGTGGCAAGTCCCTTGTATTTTGATTGAGTGATTCTGGGTTCAATTCTCCTTGTGGAACATTTTTTTGCTTTTGCAATTACCGGCGTCATTAATAGTTTAATACCATGCCGTATTTAAATGCTTTTGTGTTTTTGCTTTTGCAATTACTGGCGTCATTAATACCATGCCATATTTAAATGCTTTTGTTGTCTCAAATTTTCGTCAATGACTGCTATACCATATTAAATGAATTAGTTACGTTGAAAAATTCATATAAAATACTTCGTTTTTTACTAAGCATATTTATTAGTTGAATCCTTTGAATTGAGTTGTTTTAGAATTATATATGTACTTCCAAAGTTTATGTTCTACTTCGTTTATTTCATTTTATAAGTCGTTTTAGTATACATATTATAAAACAAAAAGAGGGTATATATTACTATAATATGAATAAATTTAATCTCGTCAACTTAATAACTTTATATGAAGTATTTAAAATAAATATATAGGAATTTAAGTTCCGGTTAACTTTGTTTTGGATCGAACACAATATTGCTCAAAAGGATGAGATATATATAAATTTTACGCCTAAATTGAGCACCGTTGTCGGAGAGTTAAATTTCATCTACACATGACATCTTTTGGTTATTAACTTTCCGCACCCCCATGATCTAAATCCTAGATACGCCACTGGTTGGTTGTGGTGGTTCCTGACTTTTTCATTATGACGGTGGGTCTTTGCTTTCGCCTCGTCCTGTTTATATTAATAATAACCTCGCGGTTTGTGTTTTTTCTGCTTTTTCTTTTAATAAACTCCTGGTGGTTTGGGGTGTCCTGTCCTCTTATCCACGGGTTAATTAGGACGGCTGGTACTTTGCATTGGGTCTGTGTTGAGCCTAATTCTCTGCGGTCTGCAGAGATGGTTTTGGTTGGGGGGAATTTCAAGTGGTTTCTTCCTTTAGTTCCCATCTATTTACTCGCGTTTCTTGACTTTGGGGTTCTGGTCAGCGGGGTTTGTGTTACAAAGTGTAGGAGTTTATTCTCCTCTGGAGACAGATTTTTGTGGTCTGCTTTCCGCCTTTTCTTTCTACGTCCTTGGGGCGTAAGTGCACTTTGTTTTCTCTCGTTGGGTCAAGGGGCTCGTTGGTGTCCAGATAAGGTGTATCACAGCCAAGGAGATGAATCTCCGAGACGCTTTCTTGGGTCTTGTTATAGGTATTTCTCTAAAGCTGTTTTGATTAAGACGAGTAAAAATGAGTTTGTGGAGGCTCGTTGGTTTTCCGAGGAAGATTTTCACAACCAAGGAGATGAATCTCCGAGACACTTTCTTGGGTTTTGTTGCAGGTATTTCTCTGAAGCTACATCAATCAAGACAAGCAAAGATGGGTGTTTTCCTTTGGTCAGCGTTGCTCATCCATTAGAGATTGGGGTGCATTTTGAGTTTGAAGAGCGTGTTCCGACTACCGTCGTACGCCATCAACACGACATCGTTTACCGATACAATTGTTACCATGCTCTAGTCTATGTTATTAGTAGCTCTATGGTGTTTTATGTTGTAGTTTATAGGTATGGTTTAGTGAGCCGTACCACTATAATGTAAAACTCTTTCTTTACCGCTGCCAAAAAAAAAAAAAAAAAAAAAATATCGTAAATGGATGTACATTTTAAGTCTCTCAAACTATATGAACCTACGTAGTTATTTTTTAGTATGTTTTGTGTAAGACAGTTTTACACTAATATAATAGTAATACGGATCCTAATATAACTCTATTATTAATGAGAGAAAATGGTTACTGAAAAATTCGATCTGTTGTACGTAGGGGTGTTAATGAGACGAGACAGCTCGCGAGCAACTCGAGATCGGCTCGGTCAAAGCTCGGTCAAAGCTCGGCTCGTGCGAGATCGGATCGAACACGGGCTCGGCTCGAAAGCTTAACAAGTCAAGCCGAGCAAATGCTGGTTTGGCTCGAAAAGCTCGTGAGCAGCTCGAACTTGTGTGATTATATAAGATATTGGTTATATTTTATAAAAATGTTTTATAATGATTATATCTTTGTATCGCATATATCAAATGTCTCACCGATTTGCCAAATATTTTACATTAAACCTTTGAGCCTTGTTACTGAAAATATCGGAAGAAAAAAAAATAAATCATTATATATAGGCTCGATTTGAGCTCGAGTTTGGCTCGAGCTCGCGTTAAAGCTCGCAAGCTTGATAACGAGCACATTTTATACAAGCTCGGGTAAGCTCGAGATCGGCTCGAGATCGAGTTTTGGTTCTTGAGCACAAGCCGAGCAAGGCCAAGCTCGGGCTCGGCTCGGCTCGTTAGCACTCCTAGACTTGTACGATAAATTTTTCATACCAAATGGATTGCTACATGAGTGTCCGTTGTGTCCCTTAATAGTCGCTGTTCACTCAGTGGTCCGGACCAAAGACCAGATCGGACCGGACCATTTGGTCTGGACCAGACCAGACCGAATTTTGTTTGGTCCGGTCCACGGTCCACCTATTTACTCTACTTTGGTCTTCGGTCCGGTCCTGGACCAAACCGAATAGATCGCGTAGCAGACCGTGGACCGAAGTTATGTAAGAAAAGAATTTTTTAAATTATAATATTATTGATTTTATTTTCTACTTTGTTTACACGTATTATAAAATGTGTAATTATGTAGTTAAATCTAGTAAAAAAATAATGTTGTTTATTTTGATCGTTACGAACTTCTCGAGTTCTAGTTTTATATGCTAAAACATGTCAATGACAATAATATTTGGTCCATTTGGTCCAGTCCGGTCCGGTCCACGCGTTTTTATGGTCCAAACTGGACCGGACTAATATTAATATGGTCCAGTCCTCGGTCCACCTCTTAACGCTTCTTTGGTCTTCGGTCCAGAGAATTTGGTCCGGTCCGGTCCCGGACCAATTAACACCTCTACATCTACCCCAACGTTCAAGTGACATACATATAAAATACTACGACAACAATTAAATACGAACATCTTTGCGCGTCAGTAATTCGATAGATCAACAGACGGCAGTAATTCAATGGCGTGACGTTGAAAGTTAGAATAAATACAGACCTTTAATTTAATTTGATCTTAAGTTCGAGAGGCACAATTGTTTTCCATGGACGTTCAGTTATTATACCTTCCTTACGATGTCACTTTTGATCAACGAACAATGACGTAATCTTGTCAACCTCAATTTTGATTACGTACATGATATGGTTGTGATGTTTAAAATACAATATGATAAAACATAAATCGACAGGATGGACTAGTAAACATCAACGAACACTATAACAAGAGAATTAAATCCACTAACTCAGGATAGTTAATTATAATCGAATCATAAAATCTTTGCCATGGAGCTCTAAGGGGTAATTAACTTGATAATTATGCAGGGGGTATTCCAAACCAAGGTAGTAGAGTTAGTACAAGAAAAAGCAACTTCACCATACAACATACAATAATGTAAGTGCCAATTATACCCAAACACGCAGCAACTATCGCTACAACAAAGAATTGAAATACCATCCACAATAAAAACACGAACTCTTTTACTTCATTATCCACCCTCAAGAATCGGCCTTCGGGCTTTGGTGGAAGCTTTTCCCACTTGTTCATCATTGTTCTTTGATCGATGTTTCCTGAAGATGACATTCGATTATACATATTTTGGGTTTTGAGTTGTAGAGACGGAAAGAACGATCTAGTTATATATTATGAAACGGAGGTAGTATGAAGAATTGATGGTTAGGCTTGTATTTGTATATATAGCAAATGGGAATCGGATTAGAGTACCTAAAAGGACTTCAATTCCAATCAAAGGAAACTATAACTCATTTTCCATTTATTATTATGTACATGTACCTAGGAAATTAAACTTGCGTTGGATTTAATGTTTCAAAAAGAAGCAAATAAACTAGTAATTTGTTCCACATTAACCACAAGTTTCCAACTAATTTATAGTACAATTTTCGATACTTTTATTTGTGTGGTTTTTTATATTGATTGTTCAATCTTCTATACGGGAGTGTTGCGGTTACCTGTCATCATAAGGGATGTCTTACCTGGTACATGTGGTTTGCAGGATATTGCAGGTACTCGGGGATTAAACCCCTCATCATCCAAAAAACAAAAAATTCGTGAATTTCATTATCTATTTTACCACTATAAAAGTCCCATATCTACAATAATATATATTTACAATTTCGTGATTTGGCCATTTGCGAAGTACCGAAATTGGCTGGTGTGAGTGATAAGGGCTCTCGTATCTTAGACAAGTGGTATAGGGTTCGATTGCTAGGGGATACTCCTGGTCAACAAAAACAAAAACAAAAATTCTTAAAGTCGATTTTTTAATTTTTTTTAATTTAATGATAATTATTTTTTTTTTTTTTTTTGGTCTCACGAAGCGCGCACATAGTCGCATTACAATAAAGGGGAGTGGGGATTCGAACCTGGGACCTATTGTCCACAATACCTCCGTCTTAACCACTAAACTAAGACATCTTCGGTAATTTAATGATAATTATGTACAAGGATAAATATACATAAATTGGATACCGTAAAGGCGTAAATGGATGTACATTTTCTAAGTTTCGCAAACGAGAAATATAGCAAACCACCCCATAAGTTTGATACTATGTGTAATTAAATCCTTTAACTTATAAATGTAGCAAATAGGCCCCACATATTTCTCTTAATATGCAATTCACCACATATCTTATTTTTAAGAGTTTTTCTATCCCATGCCTAAAATTAATAAAATTTACTAAATTAAATATATTTACTATTATTAAAAGTCAAAATTATTGATCAAATATAATCCTGAAATTCCTAATTATTAGAAAACATGCTTAATTTTTTATTTTATTTTATTTTGTATTTTGGTGAAAAAAAATTCATAATATGAGAATTTTTAATTTTTAGTCAAGTTACAATGAAAAGTTATATGCCCAAATTTTTTTGATCTTAAATTTGGTTCACAGTTTTTGTTGAATATGTAAATATTGTGGGCCTGTTTGGCCAAGCTTTTTAAGTGTTTTTCTAAGTGGAAAAGGAGAAGCCAGGTCAAACAGTATAATTTATACAAATGTAAAACTACTTTTGAAAAGTCAAAAACTCATTCTAGGCCACAAAAAGTAGAAATAACAATTTTCTACTTCTCATTCTACTTTTCAAGGAAGCACCAAAAAATCCAAGTGTTTTGGCAATTTTTTTTTTTGCCTCCAGAAAATCTTTACCCTTTTATGGTGCTGTTTGGCCAAGCTTAAAAAGTGCTTTTGTAATTGAAAAAGTAGTAGCTTGGCCAAACATGGTAAATTAGAGAGTTCTAAAAGTGCTTTTGAGAAATCAAAAACTGATTATTTACCCCCAAAAGAAGAAGTAGATATTTATTACTTCTACTCCTACTTTTTACATAAATAACCAAATAAGCAAACAAAAGTTGTATTAAAGTAGTTAGGCCAAACATGTAAATTTTGTGAGAAACCGTTTTTACAAAAGTATGGCCAAACATTTAAAACTTTTCCGAAAAATAACTTGTGAATAAACTCCTTTTAAAAAGGAAAAGTCATTTTCCATAAGCAAGGCCAAACAGCACCATATATGCTGTGTTATTGGTGTTTCCATTTACTCTCTTCTGCACAATCATTTGTCTCTCTCACATACACACCATTAAAGTACCATATAATCAATCATCAACTCCAACTATTTATCGGCGTAATTTGATTCGACAAAGGTGTATAAAACTATTTTGAAGAGTAATCATATGTTTTAAGTACAATTCTCGAGTGATTACAATAAATTTTTAAAAATTAGTTTTTATTCAAATAATGATTCTTCAAACAAAACAAGTGTTAAAAAAAAACTAGATGGAAAGTTAGGCCAAACATATAAATTTGATAAGAAGTAGTTATTACAAAAGTATGGCCAAACAAATAATTTTTTTCCAAAAAGTAGCTTGTGAAAAAACTTTTTCTAAAAAGGAGAAGCTCTTTCACACAAATAAGGCCAAACAACACCTATATTTAAGTTTTAGTAGATATATTTAAAATGATTTTTATAATAGAAAATAATAGATTTTAGTTTAAAAAAATGGTAGAAAAATTGAATTGGGCTTAATTGCATATTCTTGAAAACTTATGGGGGTAATTTGCTACAAAAGAAACTTAGAGGGTTGAATTGCACATAGTACATAAGTTATGGGGATAATTTGCTTCTTTTCCGTTTCTCAAACTATATGAACCTACGGAATTGTTTTGCTATGAACTTTATTGAAGAATTTAATCACCTGATTCAATTATCGTTCTATGCCATTTTTCTATGCTTTTACTATTAGCCTACTAACTTTGTGATAGAAATATATTCTAACACGTTGTACGTTCTGCTAGTTCTTAATCACAAATAGATGAGTATTTGTTTTACCAAAGCACAAATAATAATCATTAAATTTTCCGTACCAGCAATTTGATTACTACATGAGTGTGCTCCTTAGGTATGTTTGGATAGCAAAAGTGGAGGGAAAGAGAGGGGAGGGAAAGGGAGAGAAGGGAAGGGGAGGGGGAATGGGGTGTGGGTGTTTGGATACAATTTCCTTCCAAATCTTGTCTATTGTGGAGAAATTTTAATTAGACACGGAGGAGGGAAATTGGATCCCTTCAAATCTCTCCCCCTCCATTCACCTCCACTTCTACGCGAAGATGTCAAACCTATTCATGATCAAACCACTTATCGTGCTATAGTTGGGAGCTTACAATATCTGTCTCTCACTACACCCGACATTGCCTTCATGTAAATCGTCTTGCCCAATTTCTTCACCATCCTACTGTAACTCACTGGACAGCATTGAAACGGCTTCTTAATTCGTTACCTTCAGGGAACTCAACACCATGGTATTCAGCTTCATAAAAACAACCCTGTATGCCTTCATGCGTTTTGTGATGCTGAGGTGATAAAGACAACTACCTCTCCACCACAGGCTACATTGTTTATCTTGGTCGAAACCCGATCTCTTGGTCCTCCAAGAAACAAACCGGTATTGCTCTATCCACCACCGAAGCTGAGTTTCGCTTTGTAGCTTCAATCACAACCGAGACTCTGAGCTTCGCGTAATGGTCACCAAACCACCTGCCATCTTCTGTGATAATATCTCAGCCACATTCTACGCTAAGAATCCTGTCTTCTACTCCAGAATGAAGCACATGGCCATCTATTTTCACTTTGTCAAAGAACAACTTCAGGAAGGTCGAATTCGTGTCTCCCATGTTGCCAGCCAAGATCAAATAGCAGACATCCTTACCAAGCCGCTGCACAAGCATCAACATCATTCGTTACGAGACAAGCTTGGCCTTATCATAAGATCGTCCAGCTTGAGGGGGCGTATTAACAGTATATCAAATACTATATCAACAACTCCTCAAAAATAGCAAACTATTATTCTGTAATCACAATCCCTTTAATCTAGCAATCACCTTTTGTAATTATAGCAATAGATAATTCTCTAAATCAATTAGCATAATTGTATAGGACAAACTCACTATAAATAGTGTACATTATTTCAGAAATTAATCAAGAAAACATTTCACATAAACCTCTTTGCTTTATACTAGTATCCGAACAAGCTAACACTGGTTGGTACTGTTAAATACACTGCTCCGCATTATAGTAAGACTTTTACAGAACACAAGGAGACTTATGGTATGTTCAATGAAGTTCCACAATGATTAATAGTCACAAAGTGAGAAAACTTGCTGGTGGTGTCTTATACATCTGGTGATTTCCATATACAAAGAGTAATCAGAAAAGGTTATATGCTCGATTGATGATTTTCCAATTTTAATACAATATTGCATCAATTCTCGAAACAATTTACAGTAGGAGTCACTTAGAAATAAGCTCGCTTTGTTGAATAGTCACATGGGTATGGCTACGTATATCCAGCGCCCTTACAGCCTTACCCTGTCGTATCGCCTTGCCCAATTCCTCCATCATCCCACTGTTACGCATTGGACTGCTCTAAAACGCCTACTTCGCTATCTTCAAGACACTCAACATCATGGCATTCAACTCTACTCAAACAATCCACTTTGTCTTCATGCATTTTGTGACGCCGACTTTGCAGGAGACAAAGATAACTACATATCAACGACTGGATACATCCTCTATCTTGGCCAAAATCCAATATCTTGGTCCTCCAAAAAGCAACGTGGTCTTGCCCTATCTACAACGGAGGCTGAATTTCGTGCAGTTGCATCCGTCACCACTGAGATACTCTGGCTTCGCAATCTTCTTACTGAGCTCAATGTCACCATTACCAAGCCACCAGCCATATATTGTGACAACATGTCGGACACACTCTATGCTAAAAATCCAGTTTTCCACTCGAGAATGAAGCATATGGCTCTATCCTTCCACTTTGTTCGGGAACAACTTCAACTCAATGCTATCCGCATCCAACATGTTGCAAGCAAAGATCAACTCGCTGATGCTCTCACTAAACCTCTTCACAAGCAACATTTCTTCAACCTACGAGACAAGATTGGCCTTCTCCCTTCGACGTCCATTTTGCGGGGGCGTATTAACCATAATATTTTATCTTAGTAAATATAGTAAAGATAAGAGTACAAAATCTTTTAGTACATAAATCTTTTGTATAGGCTCCCTTTTCCTTTCTCAAACGTAGTTGCTCATTCATGTACGAATTTTACTTATTCATGTACTTTTTTTCATTACTTTTCCATACTATGCCCTTAGCCTAATTCTCTCTAATTCTCTTGAAGTCTCTCTAATTCCCCCCCTTACAAGGTTAATCAAATCTACAAAATTAATCGAATCCGTCAAATTTCACAATTATGGATGCTAATTCTCGTATCGATCAAGTAATAATTCTAATTCTTAATTTTATTAATTGTATTATACGGAGTATCAAATTAAGAAATAGATTTATACTAATTAAATTAGGGTTTGTAATTGTAAGATTTACTCCGAGCACTGCAACTTTATTCTTCGGCCTTCGGATGTACGAGTAGTTTGTTTTGTTGTTGCCTAATAATTTGGTGGGGACACCACGCACTACACCATATGTTTCTCAATTGTCAG
The DNA here is from genome assembly GCF_048544455.1 of Silene latifolia. Taxonomy (NCBI): domain Eukaryota; kingdom Viridiplantae; phylum Streptophyta; class Magnoliopsida; order Caryophyllales; family Caryophyllaceae; genus Silene; species Silene latifolia. Next base: position 142,773,502 of record NC_133528.1, on the reverse strand, counting down.
AACATGGAGGACGTGCAATTGTTTTCTGCTTGAAATATCATAGGAGACTGAGGAGGCCGTCATCGTTGGATTAATATCATCGTTGAACACCATTACACCATATATTTTCTGACGAGAAATATACCGGATTAAGATCATTGCTAGAAGGCGGATCTGTGCCGGTCTGAGGAGGTCGTCAAGACCGACCGGTGGCGCAAGGGAAGCGGCGGTGAGGGTGGTGGATGGTGGCTGACGGGTGGTGGTTGGATGGTGGTAGTTAGAGTGAGAAAAGAGTAAATGAAGCTGAAAAGGGGTAAAAAATGAAATCATTAAAAATAAAAGGGGTATTATAGTCATTTACGTCCATAAAAGAGTAAAACTCGTACATGAATGAGCACCACCCTTCTCAAATAAGCTTCTAGGATTAGTATCATTCACTCAGAAATACAAAACATTCAACCCTAAGGGTCCGTTTGGATACAATTTTAGGAGGGAAGGGGAGGGGAGGGGAGAGAAGGGGAGGTGAAGGGAGGGGAGAGAAGGGGAGGGCAAATGGGATGTGGGTGTTTGGATAACAAAAATTATGAAGAGAAATGGAAGGGGAGGAAGGAGGGAGATGAAGAATGGATGGAGGATTGAAGGATGCTGGTGGTATAATTAGAGTCCAAATAATGTTTTCTTTCCAAATCTTGCCACCCTTAGAAAGATTATAGTTTGTTCTATAGGAGAGAAAATAAGTCATTTCATTTCTCTCCCCTTCCATTTCCTTTCTCCCATATTTTTTATCCAAACAAAGGAAATTAAATCTCTCCCTTTTCCTCCCCTCCCATTCTCTCCAATTCCTTCAATCCAAACGGACCCTAAGTCTTATAAGAGGGATCCTTTGAGGCATTTGTCGCTGTATTGTATAATTTCCTAGAAGAGTAGAAGTTCAAATTTTTGCAACAACTTGTCTAATTATAATAAAAAAAGCCAGAAAACTGTTGTTTAACTCACACGAAAATTTAATCTCATTAATTCTGATTTCTAGGTAAAACTACATGATCTGCTTTGTACAAAATAATGAAAAAATAGTGTTAGAAACTAGAGATAAACAAATGTTGGTTTGTTTGCTCTTGATGTCCAACTACTGATAATCTACAGTTGGCTAAAGATGCAATCAAAGCTATTTCCAAGTCTTTAGCCACATGATTTTGGATCATAGACATGGTGTACTCCATGAAACTTGATTCACAGGGCAAGGTGATTGGTGCAGAAGCATCTAAGCCGAATTCTTCCTCTGCCATTCTTAATAATTCTCTGAAAATATTCGTATTTAGATATGTCAACGGAATCATGAACCGTCTTCCATCAGTTGTGTAAACAACAAAATGACCTTCATTGGTCACTGATCTCGAATTCTCGACCAGGAAATCTTCTTCCTGCTGGCAATCGCTATTCTTTGCCACTTCTTTGCCATCTTGATGAGTTTCTTTGTACTTATCATTTTGTAAGGTTTTATGTGAAAAGTATGCGAAAGTATTGTAATTAAGAAATGTAAAGATGAACTAATAGGTGTTGTCTTTGGTTATGAAAAACATGGAGAAATAGTCAAGTTTTATAGGTTCAAACTGAAGACAGATCACTTTAATGCTAACTAACACCTTGTTTTGATTGTTTGGTGGCAAAACCATGTGGGAATTTCAGGTGGGTTTGTCTAAGGCCTGTTCTTTTGGACTGAAATTGTCTGAACTGAATTGAATTGAACTGAACTGAACTTAATGGAGCTGAACTGAACTTAACTTAACTTAATAGAGCTGAAATGAACTGATTTGAACTAAACTGAACTGAAATAATAATAAAAAGATTATATTAGTAATAATAATAATACTAATACTAATAATAATAAATATTATAATAAAAATAATACCAATAATAATAATAAATATTATTATAATATTATTCATTAATAATAATAATAATAATCTAAAAGATAAAATAGTAATAATAATAATAATAATATATTAGTAATATAAATGATAGCATTATTAATAATAGTATAATATATTAATAATAATAACTAAAAATAAATAATAATAATAATAATAATAATAATAATATAATAATATTAAATATAATAATAATAATAATAAATATGTGATTAATAATATTAATAATAATGAGTATATTAATAAAATAATAAATATAAACTAATAATATTAAATATAATAATAATAATAATAATAAATATGTTATGAATAATATTAATAATAATGAATATATTAATAAAATAGTAAATACAATATAATAATAATAATGATAATAATAATAATAATAATAATAATAAATATATTAAATATAAATATAATAATATAAACAATACGAATAAATTATTAATAAATATAATAGTAATATAATAAATATAAAAATAATAATAATAATAATAATAATAATAATAATAACTATAACTATAACTGTTGTTGTTTTTGTATTACAAAGATTACAAGTATGTAAATAATACAAACAAAGGCTTTAAAACAGAAATGAAAACAATATAAGACGGTATATTACACCCAATCGAATCGTGTTGAACACACTTTCCTTAGAGTATTTCGACCCTATAGCCTTTGGGTATCACGAAATCTCTGTAGGATAAGACGATTCCTTTGTCTAAGGCAAAGAGCAAAGAACAAAGAACAATAAGAGAGTTTTATTTTTTACTTAGTATTTGTCAAAAACGAAAATATGCAAAATGTACCGAGAAACTTATTTCTCTGACATTCAGATTTCAGAATATATACGTGTGTATAAGTGAATGGAATTTACACACATACTGACAATAAATGGATAAGAATGTTGGTTAACATATTACCAACCAATGAAAGCCAATGACAACCGCCAAAATATGTTGCTTTCACGCGCGAAAACAGAGAGAGCATTATAACCCCTGTCGGGGAATGTTACCCCGATCGGGGACGTGAATAAATTCTTTAATTCGCAATTTTTGCTTTTCAATTTTCGCTAAGTATAAGATATACTTGACCCCGAGTATATATACCCCGATAGGGTACATAATATACTACGACAACACTTTTATAGTGTCCCTTATCCATTATATACATGAACTCGATATACGATTATATGAGCATACACTCCGTATTCCCGACTCACATTATATCCATTACGAGCTCAAACCGTTTTGACATAAGAAATCCGAATGCACTTAAATGTACTTGTGATCAAAATCACCAGGAAATTCTCTTCCTGCTAGCAATTGCCAGTCTTTGCCATTTTTTGGCCATCATTTTGTGGGTTTCAAGGGGCGATGAATGTATAGAATGGTGTTTTTATTCTTGGATAAGAAATTACTTGGAAGAGTGTTTGAATTGGATGCTTGAGACTCGAGGACGATCAAGTTTTATAGCTTCAAGCCAAGGACATGTGACTTCAATGTTGCCTGTTTTTCCTGAAGTTTTAAGGCAAGGCCATGTGAGTAGGACAGATGGGGCTATCAGATATAAATTTTCGACAACCATATCAATTTGGACGATCTCAAAACATGTATGTAGCCCAAAGATGTTTCTTGATTACTTTTATTATTATTGATTAAATGCTTTAGCCTGTCACTTTGCTTGACTGATCTTACCATAATTTCAATCGAATGAGTAATGTTTATGTGACGTCTCGCCAGCAAGGTTGTCCTTCTGTCTGAACTCTGAAATACATGACAGCTTGATCAGGATCTGACTGGTATAGAATATGACAGGTTATTATTTGGATTTGATCAACCTGTCTAAGCACCAAAAAGCTAAAATCAAGCAAAGACATGTTGCAACCAAGAAAATTGTTGTTCGATTCACAAGAAATCTATTACTCTCATTAATTCTGATCTAGAGGTGTAAATACATCTGCTTCTGTACAAAAGAATGAAAAAAAAAAATAATGTCTTAGAAACTAGAGATGAGCAAATGTTGTTGCCTAGTTTGTTCTTGTGGTTCAACTAAGGATGAGTATCTACAGCTCGCCAAAGATGCAATCAATGCACTCGCCAAGTCCTTAGACACATGGTTTTGGGTCATAGAGATGATGTACTCAATGGAACTTGAATCACAAGGCACAGTGATTGGCCCAGAAGCATCTATGCCGAATTCTTCCTCGGCCATTCTCAAGAGTTCTCTGAAAATATCAGTGTTTAGATACGTCAAGGGAATCCTGAAGCGTCTTCCATCAGTTGTGTATACAACAAAATGACCTTCAGAGGTCACTGGTCTCGACCAGGAAACCCTCTTCCTGCTGGCAATCGCCATTCTTTGCCACTTCTTTGCCATCTTTATGAGTTTCTTTGTACTTGTCATTTTTGCAGGTTTTAAGAAATATTTGACAATGAGAAAATGTTGTGAGTTGTAATTTAAGAAATGTAAAGATGAAGTAGTTGTGTTGTGTTTGATTGTGAATAAGTTAGAAAAATGGCCTTGTTTTATAGACTCAAAATGAAGACATATCAATTAAATGTAAATAATTGTTTGGGGACAAAAGCATGTGGAAATTTGAGGTGGGTTTGTTTGTTTGATTGCAAATTTGTAGAGTGTAGACCCAAGATGTCTTTTATTTTGTTGATTGATTACTAGTACTGTTTTGGATAATTTGAATGAGTTTAATTATCTGATAACCTTGCTGTCACCTGTCAATATTGTTAGTATAAGCTAATCCACAAATTGCTTAGAGTTGTATGGATAATCCCTTGTGCAGTGGTTGGTTAACTGGTTTTTATAGTTATAGACGGATCTTCGGCCTAGAAATAATGGAAATGTGATTTTAGACTCCTCAATTATTGAGTCAAGGACGCCGGTCAAGCCATAGTTTTGTATACTCAAGATATGTTAAGGTAGAAAGTTAGGAAAGACATAATTGAAGTCCTCTACTGCATAGTTAGACCAAATTTAGAGACAATGTCTGAATATGACAGGTTCTTATTTGAATTTGGAAAATGACTGGAGTTAAAACAAAATTACTTTTAAACTTATTTTTCATTTCATGAAGTAACACAGTCGATAAATTCAATTTCCGACAAAAATATGACTGCCAATCTGAGAATAGTTTATTTCTGGACACAATTCACGTTACGAGTCATCCAGAAGTATGTTCTCTTTGTTGAATACACACATGGGTATGGCTATGTACATCCAACTTCTATACCTCGTTCTAAGTGGGCTGCTTTCAGGCACTTGTTGCTGTTCTACTGCATCAAATTTATTTCTTGGATTTTTCACTACTTAGTAATTCATTTCCTATAAGAGTAATAGGTCAATTTGATGTGTTTGATCATCCTGTCTAAACACCAAAAAGCTAAAAGCATATGGGACATGTTGCTACTGAGAAAATTGTTGTTCGATTCTGAAGAAATATATTTTCATTAATTCTGATTTTGAGGTTAACTACATGTGCTCTGTACAAAAGAATGGAACAAAAAGAATGTCTTAGAAACTAGAGATGAACAATAGTTGTTGGCTAATTTGCTGTTGATGTTCAACTAATGATGAGTATCTGCAGCTAGACAAAGATGCGATCAATGCATTCTCCAAGTCCTTAGCCACATGCTTTTGGATCATAGAAATGATGTACTCCATCAAACTTGAATCACAAGGTAAGGTAATTGGCCCGGAAGCTCCTATACCGAATTCTTCCTCCGCCAATCTTAATAATTCTCTAAAAATATCCATCTTTAGATACGTCAAGGGAATCATGAACCGTTTTCCATCAGTGGTGTAGACAACAAAGTGACCTTCATCGGTCACTGGTCTCGGCCAGGAAACCCGCTTCCTGCTGGCAACTGCCATTCTTTGCCACTTCTTTGCCATCTTGATTAGTTTCTTTGTACTTATCATTTTTGCAGGTTTTATGAAAAAAAATGAGAAATATTTGAATATGAGAAAGTGTTGCAAATAAGTGTAGATATGGAAGTAATTGTGTTGTGTTGTGTTTGATTGTGAAAAACTTAGGAGAAATGGTGAAGTTTTATAGCTTCAAAATGTAGACATAACACTTAAATGTAAACTAACAACTTGTTATAATTGTTTGGGGGCAAAACCATGTGGAATTTTCAGGTGGGTTTGTTTGATTACCAATTATGTAGACCCAATATGTCTTCTTTTTTATTGATTGTAGCTATTTTTACATAGTTCATCTGATAATTTGATAACTTTGCTGTCACCTGTCAATTTTGTTAGTTTGATGCTAATCTACAAATTGCTTAAAGAATTGTATGGACAATCCCTTATGGTGTTTATATGGAAATTGAACTCACGAAAGTTTGATAAGGACAAGTACACCAAGGTGGCCAACAAATTTGGTACACAAGGGTACATCAGTGCATGCAGTTGTCCTGCAATTAATAAATGCAGGGAGTACCAACCTGATTGTAGTACCTCCTGTGGTCTTATATGCACATGGTTTTGTTCTAGCACTGTCTTCGATTAAGACAGTAATACCTACATTGTGTAAATGAGCACCACAAAAGAAACAGTTTGATCGATGAGTTAGAAAGACCTTTACTTTAACCGGCTTTCGTAGGTTAAATAGTCGATTAGTGCGAGATTCTGATTTATTCTGTTTCCCTCATATTGTAAGTGTATAAATTCAGGATTTTCATTATATTTCACATGGTAGAAAGATGGTCTGTGATTTATTTCTTGTTGTGTGTTTTTGGAAGATCAAAGTTAACAGATTGGATGATTCATATAGTCAATTCTGGATTTAATAGTTATGAATCGACTGAAAATGCCCTATGACTGTATGACAGCGTAAATCAGGTCGCATTACCCTGTCAAAAGCGATGGCCTTTGACCTTTGTGACATTTCTTGTTTAATGCATGATATGCATCGGTTCATTTTTTGATCCATTTTATTGAAGCACATAATTCATGTTATATAAAAGTTCTTGCATTTGATTAATTTCCTAGATAGACGAATACTACTCCGTAAACAGCAACCAAAACAATTGTTTGCGATGAACTGACTAGAAATTTCATTAATTCTGACCTCTTAAGGCAAAACTACATCTGTTCTGTACAAAAGATTCAAAAAAAATACTGTACTATGTTCTAGAAACTAGAAATGAGCAAATGTTGATTATTTTGCTGTTGATGTTCAACTAATGACGAGTATCTACAGCCGGACAAAGAAGCAATCAATGCCTTCACCAAGTCCTTTGCCATATGCTTTTCGATCATAGACATGATGTACTCCATGATACTTGATTCACATGGCAAGGTAATTGGCTCGGAAGCAGCTATGCCGAATTCTTCCTCTGCCATTCTTAATAGTTCTCTGAAAATATCAGTGTTTAGATACGTCAAGCCGTCAAGGGAATCATGAACCTTCTTCCATCAGTTGTGTAAACAACAAAGTAACCTTCATCGGTCACTGGTCTTGGCCAAGAAATCCTCTTCCTGCTAGCAATGGCTATTCTTTGCCACTTCCTTGCCATCTTGATGTGCTTCTTTGTACCGATCATTTTTGTCGAATTTTATTTTGAGATTAAGAGAGAAACTTTCGAATAATAGAATGTATGGAAAATTGTTGAGATTAAGTGAGTTGTTCAACTTGGATGAAATGGGCAAATGGCTATAGGCTTTATAGCTCGCGTGCTCACTTCCATCTCTACCGACCCCCAAATTGGTTGCAATTGATCCCATTTGACTTTTCTATCAAAATCAAGTCCCTCTCATTTCCATACTCGGAATCAAGTATCAACAACTCATGAATGTCTTGTATCAAATCAAAGAGGTATGAACAACAGACCAAACAACAATTGAACTAACCAACAACTAACCATAACATCCGATCCAATTTAAAAGCTTGGTATTATCATGTTCAAAATAATGATGGATCATAAGTAACAACGCACCCAAGTCGAAAACATGTCACTTAAACGCAATCAAACTTGTGGAGTAATTCACTCGGAATTCACTGGTAACTGGCAATGTTTCTTGTTGTTTTAGTGAGAGCGTGAGCCGGAGGCAGAGGAGCGGTTGCTTGATGGTTTGGGAGTGCGTGAGACAGGAAGCTTTTCCTTCTTCAACAGGACCTACCAAACATTAAAGGATGAGATTATCAGCTTTTTTTATATATATTTAAAAGTGACATCCATATCCAATACATATATAAGAGTATTCCCGACAACATGCACACACTACCTTTTGAGCTAAACACAACTTGAGACTTTTATGCATTAAATAAACTCGAGTACAGAAGCAGCAAGAAGCGTAGAGGTTTGGTCCTATGTGATCTTATTGTTAACTATGTCAGTTGTAATAATTTAGTATGATGTGAGCCAATTATTCATTCAGTTGAGATAATTCATATTAGCTTTTAGGAATACTATAATGTCACGAGCAGCAAATAATCGTAATTAATAAACAGATATAAAATCCAACCACCAACAAAATCACATAAAAAATATTAAATTAAATTACCTTGAAGTTAAGGTTCCAGTTTGCCGCGGTGCTTACTAATTTAGTTTGGGCGTTTTTGGAGAGGGAGTTAGCACAGCGAGCATATTGACCCGACCATATCTCCCCCTGCTGCAAATTGTGAAGAGCAGTGAGATGATACACTTCTGATATGGTGTACACAACATCTGATTTCATCAGAGCCCGCATCGCTATAACATCACGAACAACATGTTCCTCAAAAGGAACTGCATTTCCATTGCGAAGCTCATCGTTATGGAGATACTCGGCAAAATAATCAAATTTTTGCTGATACTCAAGTTCTTTGAAATATTCCAGATTTGGGAGCGAATACGGGACGGCGGCCATACCTAGACAAATCAATACTACAAATTGAATAGTAAATAAATTCAATAACAAATCAATACTAACTAATTCAAGGACAAATCAGTGCTATCAAGATCGTATGCATATATAAACAATAAAAAGATTAATATCATACCAACTAATTCAAGGATTGTAAAGAGTGATAAAGATAGATGAGTCGTCTTACTCGTCCAAGTTTCTTAGGGTTAGATTGTTCGAGTGATTCTCTCAAATGGATAGTTATTGGGGGTTTAGTCCGTCTTGCTTGTGACGGCAACTTGAGTTGGATTTTACCAAACTCTGCTACAAGGCCCATATTGCTTGACTTTTTCAGACCGATTACTCTCATCGGATAATTTTAATTTTAATTGGCTCCAAATATGATTAGTACTCATAAAAATGGCAAGGAAGTGGCAAAAGCTAGCGCAGCTGCCAGCAGAAAGAGAATTTCCTGGCCGAGAACAAATGTCGCTGAAAAAGGTCACTTCTTCATTTACGCAAATGATGACAAAAGGTTTACGATCCCCTTGACCTATCTCCAGAGTGATATTCTTCAAGAGCTGTTCAGAATGGCAGAAGAAGAGTTTGGACTAACAAGTGAAGGGCCTATTATATTACCATGTGATTCAACTTTAATCGAGTATGCCATCTTAGTATGTTAGGAGTAGTTTTTAGCTAGGCAGCGGAGAAGTAATCGTCTTCTCCTCCTTTGTAAATGACATGATATTATAGATGTAGCAATTGCTTATTCACTCGCGTAACATAAAAAGTTTGAATCAGAGCCGACCTTGGATTTGATGTTATACCTTCTTACGTGTGATTAACGAACAATGATATTGCCAACCTCGATTTTAGTTAAGCACATGCATGATATGGTTGTCGTGATGTTCAAAATACAATGATATTGTTATAACAGAAGCGAGAAAGACAAAGAACGATAAAGAAAGCAATACACACAGATTTACGTGGTTCACTAACCGTGTGTTAGCTACGTTCACATGGCAGGAGGAAGGAGAGTTTTTATTAATTTGTGAGGGGATTTACAGATTACAAATTCGGATACAAAAGCTATGATATGCATAACTGCTAGGATGAGGCTTAGAAAGTTTAGAGTAGTACTCCATAAAACCCCGATCATAGTTGTTTGAAGCAAGACTAACAGATTCAAAGCACACAGATAAACATAAATAATCAACAACGGGATGGACTAGTAAACTAGTAAACATCAAGAACTCAATAAAAAGCGGAATATCCAATAACTCCGGATAATTAATTATTATAATCGAATCATAAAATACAACATTAATTATCGAAAATCTATGTTATGGAGCTCTAACAGTAATTAACTCGAAAATATATGTTATGGAGCTCTAAAGGAAGTGAAGTTATTATAAGAGTAAATAACCTTATAATACAAAATAGAATAATGTAAGTGACAATTATACCCAAACCCCAACCAACTATCGACGCAACAATGAATTGAAACATCTTCCGAATTTCTAAAACAAATCGTTTTACTTCATCATCCACCTTGAAGAATTGATATGCAAGTTGTACAGCTAGTAGAAGAAATCCCCAGTACTTATTCATCATTGTTCTTGATCTATCGCCCGTGGAGAATTGTTTTGCATGCTCACCTGGTAGAAGACTTTCCCAACACTCTATAGAACTTGAAGTTTATGGGAATTAGAATATGTATTCACAAAGGTAAGGATACAAGGTTTATATAGTTTACAGGATGTGCAAAATAAGGTAAGAACTATAATTACAAAAGATATGCTTTGCTATATTTACAATATATGAAGATTGTGTGAATATTTCCTAATGTCAGGAAATATGGTTAATACGCCCCCGCAAGATGGACGTCCGAGGAGTAAGGCCAATCTTGGAGCGAAGTTCAAGGTACTGGGTTTTGTGGAGTGGTTTGGTGAGAACATCGGCCAATTGATCTTTGCTTGCAACGTGTTGAATGCGAACTTGACCATGAAGCAACTGCTGTTTGACAAAGTGAAAGGAGAGAGCCATGTGCTTCATGCGAGAGTGAAAGACCGGGTTTTTGGCATAGAGAGTAGCAGAAATGTTGTCACAGAAGATCGCCGGAGGAGTAGTGACGGAGATATGAAGCTCGTGGAGAAGGTTACGGAGCCAAAGTGTTTCGGTGGTGACGGAGGCAACAGCGCGGAATTCAGCTTCAGTAGTTGATAGGGCAAGGCCGCGTTGCTTCTTGGAGGACCAGGAGATAGGGTTTCGTCCGAGATAGATGATATAACCAGTGGTAGAAACATAGGTGTCTTTGTCACCGGCATGGTCTGCATCACAGAAAGCATGAAGGCGAGGAGGAGAGGTGCGATAGAGCTGGAGGCCAATGGTTTGAGTCCCTTGTAGATAACGGAGGAGACGTTTCAGGGCAGTCCAGTGAGTGGCAGTGGGGTGATGCAGGAATTGAGCGAGGCGATTAATAGCAAAGGCAACGTCAGGTCTCGTGAGAGAGAGATACTGTAGGCTGCCAACAATAATGGCACGATAATCAGAGTGGTCTTGGATGGGTAAATGATCTTCACGAGTTAAGGTGGGTGATGTTGCCATGGGAGTGGTATTGGGTTTGGCATCTATCATTTTAAATTTGGTGAGAAGGTCAAAGATATATTTCGATTGGTTGAGGTGAAGGCCAAGTGAGTTATGAGTGACTTCAATGCCTAAGAAGTAAGACAACGGGCCCAGATCTTTTAGGGAAAAACGTTGGGATAAATTATCGATGAATGATCGAAGGTGAGCGGGGTGAGGACCAGTGACTATAATGTCGTCGACATAAACAAGCATGTAAATAAAAGTAGTTTTGGTGTGGAGAATGAACAGAGAAGAGTCAGATATAGATTGTTTAAAACCATAAGATAGTAGATAAGAGGTTAATTCAGTGTACCATGCGCGAGGAGCCTGTTTTAGGCCATAAATCGCTTTGTTTAATTTGCAGACGTAATCGGTTTTAGTTTGATTGACAAAACCAGGAGGTTGTGTCATAAAAACATTATCAGTGAGTGTCCCTTGAAGAAACGCGTTATTCACATCTAATTGTCGAAGAGACCAGGAGTTGGTAACAGCTAAAGCTAAGATAAGTCTAACTGTCGTTGGTTTGATAACAGGGCTAAAGGTTTCATTAAAATCAATACCAGGGCGTTGATGGAATCCCTTAGCAACAAGACGGGCTTTGTGTTGTTTAAGGGTGCCATCAGGGTTAAATTTGTTGCGGTAAACCCATTTACAACCTATAACGTTTTGGGAAGAGGTGCGTGGAACAAGAGTCCAGGTTTGATTCCGTTCAAGCGCATCAAATTCCTCTTGCATAGCATGACGCCATTGAGGGAGAACAAGTGCTTGCTTGACCGTATTTGGTAAGACATCATTGGTTGAGGAAGCTTGAGCTAGATTATTGCTATAGTTTGGGTTTGGTTTTCTAATTCCATTGACAAGACGAGTGACAATGGTCCGTGGTGGGGGCGGTTGAACACCTTGACGTGGTGTGGGATGGGGTTGTGCAGCGGAAGGAGAAGGGGGGGTAGCAGGTTGTTGGTCGTGGTGTGGAGTGGGAGTGGATGAGGATTGAGAGCGACGGGTGTAGACTTGAGTGATCGGTGGTTTGACAGGAAGAGTGGGAGTCGGGATGGAAGGTGGAATTGGGACTGTGGGGATGGTAGAGTCCGCAGGAGGGAGGATGGGAATGTGGAGGGTACACCACGCATCAGTGGTGGCGGGTGGAGTAGGAGTGGGCAGCGAGGAGGTGGTTCGAAATGGGTAATGGTCATCACAAAATTTAACATGGCGAGAAGTGTAAATGCGATGGGTTTTGGGGTCTAAACAGTGGTATGCGCTTTGGGTGTTCGAGTAACCTACAAAAATACATGCGATAGAACGGTTTTCTAATTTATGCTTTGTATAAGGTCGTAACCACGGGTAGCATAGACTCCCGAAATTGTGTAACTTAGAATAGTCTGGGTGTATTTTATGTAACTTAAAGTAAGGGGTGTCACCTCCCAAGCCTTTCGTGGGAAGGCGATTAATTAAGTAAGTAGCCGTACAAAAGGCAAGGGGCCAGTAGGACGTGGAGAGGCCAGCATGGTTTAATAGTGCAAGGCCAGTTTCCACTATGTGTCTGTGTCGTCGTTCAGCGTAGCCATTGTGCTCCGGTGTGTGTGGCGGACTAGTATTATGCGAGATTCCATTAATGAGAAGAGATTGATTTAGTTTTACATATTCACCACCATTGTCACTAAAAAATCGTCTGATGGGTCTATTGAAATATTTTTCAACCAATGCTTTGAATTGTATAAAAATTGTAGTGGTTTCGGACTTACGTTTTAATGGGTATAGCCATACGTATTTAGTGTAATGGTCAACGAAAATAACATAATACTTATAATGGTCGTAAGATTGGACCGGGCTTGTCCAAAGATCCGAAAAGAGCAAGTCAAGTGGGGCGTGTGAGGTGAATGACGATACAGAGAAGGGTAGTTTGGTGCTTTTCGAAACACAACATGAATCACAGTGAGTAAAAGAAGGAATACGAAAAGAAAAATTTTTATTGATAAGTTTGGTTACATCGTTTGTGGGATGACCCAACTTATGGTGCCACGAAAGAGGCGTGGTTCCTTTCCACGAAGGAGGCGTGGTTCCTCTAGTATTAAGCGCAGCTTGGTTGACAGTTGGTGGTGGATGCCATTCATACACCCCCTTGGTTGCTCGGCCCTGGAGAAGTGTTCTCTGGGTTTGACGATCCTTCACATAGAAAAAATCAGAGGTAAAAAGAACATAAGCATCATTGTCTGAACATAGCTTAGAAATAGAAATAATATTACGAGAAATTCTCGGCACATGAAGAACGTTTTTAAATTGAAGGTTGTGCATATGAAACGAACCTGTATGAGCGATTTGGAGGGCGGAGCCGTCGCCAATTATAAGATCATCAAGGCCGTCATAAGGTGAGTGAAAGGCGAGGGTGTCTAAATCATGTGTTTGTAATACTCCGTATTTATAAGTCTTTGGGTACTCTATCGAGTAGGCCTTACTCTGTCGAGTAAGGGTAAGTTGCGAAGTAAAATAGTTTCTGACCTGTTGGGTACTCGATCGAGTAGCTGGGGTACTCGATCGAGTAAGGGGGTACTCGATCGAGTGCCTTGGGTACTCGATCGAGTGTCCTATTTTTACGGGGAGTTTTCTCGGGTTTTGTTAATTACGCGATTAAGGTATTTAAACATATTCGTCATTGTTTTAAATCACTTTTTACAAAACCTAAAACCTGTTTAAGAGAGAAAGCAACTAGTTCTTCTTCCTAATCGCGTTCTTGACAATTCCCGGAGTTCAGACGGTCAGTTCGTAGCGTAGTTCGTGTCGTTGGATTCCTTGCGTCGAGGGTAAGCTTTTAATATAATTTCTATAATGTTTTGTTAAGATTGGTGAAACCCTAATTTAGGAATTGGGGGTTTTGGTGTGTAGTTTGTGATGTGTAGTCTTTATGTGCTGTATGATAGGAGGAGAATTCGTAGAGGAGCCGTTTTGATACAAAATTGTAGATACCGTCTGCGTGTGGTGTTGCTTTCCAGGTAGGATTTCCTACTCGGTATTAGTCCCATAATGGGATATTGGTGATGTCTTTGTAGTTAGTTGTTTGATATGATGATTGTGATTGTGATTGTGATTGTGGTTGTGTTTGTTGATGGTTCTCGAGATGCGTTCTCGGCTGAGTGGGGTCACTTGCGGGAGTGATCTCACGCCCTAGTTTCGCCCTTCGTGGAACCCGCCACGGAAGGGGATGTGCACATTAATGGACAGGGTTATCGCTCGGTATGATGAGCGGGGCTTAGGTGGGAACGGCTGCGGTCCCCCATCGCGGGCTGGTCCAAAGTGGACGATCGATTGAGATGATGGGAATTGGTTGGTGGTGTGTGTGTGTGTGATTCGGTTGTCTGTTTATCTTATTGTTGATGTATATTGAGTTGTGTGATTAGTATTGACCCCGTTTAAATGTTTTAAAAACTGTGGTGATCCATTCGGGGTGGTGAGCGATTTAGCTTGGCGGTATATCTTGGATACGCGTGGGATCTAGTCAGATGGAGTCATCACATATCGAGTCTTTAGTCTTCCGCCGTGTTTGTTAGGACAGTTCCTTTCATTGGTTTATAGTTTGAGAACAGTTGTATTTTGCTTGATTGGTTTGTAATGTAATCACTTAAACTTATTTAATTAAGTATGTTTCTTCATTGTCTTATGGTTATCATGCCTCGGGTAACCGAGATGGTGGCATCCTTATACCTGAGTGGTCCTGGTAAGGCACTTGGAGTATGGGGGTGTTACAAATGGTATCAGAGCGACGATCCTGAAACCTGTAACCAATGAACTTAATGAACATAGGGAGTCAATTAAAATGAACCCGGGGTAAAGGTTGTAGGAGCTAATGCAAAGACTTGGGAGACGTCCTAAAGTCGCGAACTCGCCCTACAATTTTGAACCGGTCACCATGGGATAAGTGTCGGGATCGTTATGTGCATATTGTGTGCTGTGTGTATCTATGTAGTAGTATGTTGCATGAATTGATGATGATGACGTGAATTATATGTTGGTGGATTGTAAAGCATGAAAGTATAATGATTGATACATGTAATTTGACATGTTATAATTATGTAAGGAAAAGTGTTTTGTCTATATATATATATAAAGCGATGTGTAAGTATACATGTTGTTGTTGTCGTGTTGAGTAAAAGTACGAAGGTTGGGAGTGTGAATTAAACATGTCTTTGGGTGAATATGTTGAACGAATATGGTGGATAAATATGTGGTATGATGGATGAATTAGTGGAAAAAGATGAATCATCGTGGTATGGTAACATGGTTCCGATTAAGCATGTTATATAATGAAAGTTATTTTATAATGTTGTTATGCTAGTAACATGTGAATAGGGGACTTGATGTCATGTATTTGTGATTTTGTTTACGGAAAAGAGATAGAATAAAAACATGTGGGTAAGTCATAATTGGCAAGTTAGATAAATTATGTGCATGATGAATGTTGTTGCTTGGCTTTTGAAAATAATAACATATGATTATGAATACTGGTTTTATGAGTTTTGGACTGGTTTTGTTTGCTTGGTTGTTGTTTAAACTATTTGGAAGTAAAAATCAAATAGTTATGTCGTCTGATTACAGCAAAGTTGTTTTTAAACTGTTATAACTTGAGATTCATAAATGATTTTGATGTGATTCCAATTGGAGGTGATAGCTTGTCCTTTTACGATTCTAACGATAGGTCACACGCCCAAAACGACCAAGAAATGAGTGAGTTATGACTGTTTTACGAAAACTGACAAAGTCTGAGAATTGGGGTACTCGATCGAGTATCCTCGGTACTCGATCGAGTAAGGGGGCACTCGATCGAGTACGTTAGTTACTCGATCGAGTAGCCCTGGTGATTTGTTTTACGTGCTTCTGATCTTGACCTACTCGATCGAGTAAGTCCCTTACTCGATCGAGTGGCCTGTACTCGATCTAGTGACCCTTGTTTTGGGTCATATGCTTATCTTTTGACTTCGTTGCATATTATGTTTAATTCAAAGTTATTATTTTGCTTCTTTATGCATTGTTTTACGTATGTGTTGGTCCTGAAGCGTAAGTTACCCAATCTTATGATGTAAAGAGTGGCACTTATGATGAATATGAGTTCGGTGGGGAGGACATGAGTTATATGTGATTATGATAGATGGTGGAAAAAGAAAAGGAAGATTGGTATAGTTTATTGAGGCATAGAGCACATTTTGCGAGACGGGATGAGTGATATGATTGTGTGTTGAGTAATGTAAAAGTAAGAGAATATGGGCAAGGGATGATGTGAGTATAATGAACGTGAGAATAAAAAGATTGAAAAGTAAGGATGCGGATAGTGGCAGCTTGAGATGTGTAAAGAATTATGGAGGGAGATGGTTAGAAATAGAGTTGAGTAAGGATATATGTAGTGAAAGTGCGTTTTAAAGGAGTTGAGAAGAGTAGTATATAGTGAACTTTGTGGAGACATGTCGCGAGGTGGATTTGGGAGATTTGGTTTATTAAGAGATGAAACTACTGTGTGATTTCCTTGGGCAATTAATGGTACAAAAGGAATTCTGATTTCTAGAGAGGTACAAAGGAGATGAAATTGTTAGAACAGTGAACGTTGATTTTATGGATAAACTAGAGGCAAGGGTGATTAATGGCATAATAAGAGAACATATTTATGGTAAGAAAGAGTGAGATGATATCGATATGAAATAATGGGATTTGAGTTTTGGAGCAATGAAAAGATAATCGGAGCACTAAAGAGTTAGATAGAAGTAATAAGGAGCTGAGCTATTAATGGTATTTTTGAGTATAACGAGAAAAGAAGGATAAAAGTAAGTTGAGAAAAGTTCACCGGAGTTATGTGACATAAAGTAAGGAATCGTCGAGATGTATGATACTATCAAGGGTAAGTAAGTTAATAGTTATACGAAGTTTCAGACAACATGATTAATCATGAGTTTCGAGGAATTAAGGGAGTATGAAGTTGGTGGAGTATTTGCACGATACGAGATTTTTGGTGGAGAGTTAGATGATGATACAATTAAGGATAGTATTGGGAAGAATGTTGAGGTAATTTTGTTAATGGATTGGATGTTCGTTATTTGGGATGTCAACCAAAGATAGGAAACAAATCGTGATGTTTAGAGATGAGTGTAAGAGGTTTGATGCCCGGACAGCGGTAGTGTTATGGTTTGTGACTAGTGGTTAAGGGTAATGGTATATTAGAAAGGTAACAATTCTAAAGAGGTTGATTTTGCGAGACCAGATCGATAAGTACGATTATGAAGGAGTATAAGATGTGGTTATATGAGGCGGTTGTTAGTAGTTGAGTATTAATGGTGTGGCTACATTTGGCAGAGGGTGATGGATATGCGAAAGGGAGAATATGTTATGAGGGGCATATGAGTTAAACTCGGGCGACAGGTAACCTTTATTGAGTGGTAACTTACGTGGTCGGGATTGACTAGTTGGTTGTGATTACGGGTCTATGATATGTGTAAATGTTTGTGTGAGGTTCTGACCTCACAAGAAGTGGTATGGTGTGATAATTATAAAGTTGTTTTATGAATGTTCTGTAATATATATGTTGGACACGGTAATTTAATTGAATGATATCCAAAAGGGTAATAATTTGATTAATTGACATGGCTAGTTATAATTTTATGTGTATTAATAACACATGTGTATTCCATGAAATGGTAGAGATGATGTTCATGAGATGCTTATCTATGTATCCATATAATATGTTGCGTGGTGACTTAATAAAGTGGATTTGAGTAAGTTTTTCTTGTCCGAGAAGTTATCTTTGAGTCGGTGTTTATGGGAATGGTATGCGATTGTGATGTCTATCGGTGTGGTTGTGGTGCTTCGGGTGGTGATCCGGGCACGGTACATAGTCTTTGTGATACGGGTATTTTCGCACTACGGTGTGGCTGTTGGTGGCGGTGTTGTGATGCCGTCACCGGTTGTGGTGGAGTAGGCGGGATGATTATGATTCGAGTTTCAAAAATACATACCAGTCATACATAGATTGTTGTTTTATTTGTCGTTGTTTCCTGTGAGTTTCAGTTTAGACAAATAGACTATTGTTTTGTTTGCTAATGTTTCTTACAAGTTTCAGTTTGAGAAGGAGGGTAGAGTTTAATATAAAGAGAGTTGTATATGTTTTCGTTGTTGTCATGGTATAGTGACATTCTTAATGGGACACGGTTGTGAGAGGTTGTTACAATAATTATGATCTTGTTCTAGTTAAGGTTTCAAAGAGACATGGTAATGGCAAGTGAGTCGTAGGACATGTGTGGTAATGACCCGAAAGATGCAGGTGGTTCCTAATCTTTTGTTGGGACAGTGAGTGTAGGGTATTGGGGGAATTAGTGTCATATTAGGTTATGTATGAGTTTTGCGGTAATGAAGGAAAGAACTTAAGGATCTGGAATGAGTGCACGTAACAAGTGTGGATCGCGAGTTATGCTTTTGATGATGGGAGTTTCATATAGTTTATATAGAGAGGTATGTCATGTTGCGGTAATGTGGAAAGTTGAAGTTTTGGGTTAAGATAAAGATTTTGAGGTATAGGTTAGGTGGTGTGACGAGTGAATTGAAGTGTGAGAATTGTTTAAGTAAGAGAGCCTTGGATACATGCATGGCGAGTGTTTAGAGTATAGGTGGTTATCTATGACATGTGATGATGATGAGAATAACGAGAAGATATAACTAAGGATATAGTATTAGTAGGTTACGAGGACGTAACATTTATCTTAAGAGGAGTAGGATGCGATAAAAGAGAGTTTCATGGTGGTGCATGTTGTAATATAATTGGAAGTAGAGTGTTAGCGTAGCGTAAAGGAGGGATTTGTTTTGTGGACGATACTTATAAAAGGCCATGGCCGTGCTTGTAGTAGGGTGATGCTTCGGAGTATGAGAATATTTTATATAGTGTTGACAGTTGGAGGATGATGTTATGAGTCTGAGTAAACTTCGAGGACGAAGTTCCTTTTAAGGGTGGTAGAATGTAACATTCCGTTTGATGTCTATGAGTGTCTTAGTATTGGGTTTGATAGTTGATGATATTATGGAGCTAGCAGCATTAGAGGATGGTAGTTGATTATGTATGGAGTTGGTGTCGTGAGAGATATATATGTGGTAGATACGATATAGTGAGTCATGTTGTGGAAGTAAACATAGTTGGTAGAATGGGGGTTAAGAGTTCATGTTCTATGTTCGGTCGAGTTCTTGAGTCCTTAGCTAAGTTGTTGTGTCTTGGTCGAGTCAGTATGGTTGTTTTTATGTATGGGTTGAACTTCGGGGACGAAGTTCTTTTAAGGAGGGAAGACTGTAATACTCCGTATTTATAAGTCTTTGGGTACTCTATCGAGTAGGCCTTACTCTGTCGAGTAAGGGTAAGTTGCGAAGTAAAATAGTTTCTGACCTGTTGGGTACTCGATCGAGTAGCTGGGGTACTCGATCGAGTAAGGGGGTACTCGATCGAGTGCCTTGGGTACTCGATCGAGTGTCCGGTTTTACGGGGGAGTTTTCTCGGGTTTTGTTAATTACGCGATTAAGGTATTTAAACATATTCGTCATTGTTTTAAATCACTTTTTACAAAACCTAAAACCTGTTTAAGAGAGAAAGCAACTAGTTCTTCTTCCTAATCGCGTTCTTGACAATTCCCGGAGTTCAGACGGTCAGTTCGTAGCGTAGTTCGTGTCGTTGGATTCCTTGCGTCGAGGGTAAGCTTTTAATATAATTTCTATAATGTTTTGTTAAGATTGGTGAAACCCTAATTTAGGAATTGGGGGTTTTGGTGTGTAGTTTGTGATGTGTAGTCTTTATGTGCTGTATGATAGGAGGAGAATTCGTAGAGGAGCCGTTTTGATACAAATTGTAGATACCGTCTGCGTGTGGTGTTGCTTTCCGGGTAGGATTTCCTACTCGCATTAGTCCCATAATGGGATATTGGTGATGTCTTTGTAGTTAGTTGTTTGATATGATGATTGTGATTGTGATTGTGATTGTGGTTGTGTTTGTTGATGGTTCTCGAGATGCGTTCTCGGCTGAGTGGGGTCACTTGCGGGAGTGATCTCACGCCCTAGTTTCGCCCTTCGTGGAACCCGCCACGGAAGGGGATGTGCACATTAATGGACAGGGTTATCGCTCGGTATGATGAGCGGGGCTTAGGTGGGAACGGTGCGGTCCCCCATCGGGCGTGGGGTCCAAAGTGGACGGTCGATATTGAGATGATGGGAATTGGTTGGTGGTGTGTGTGTGTGACATTCAAATTGTCTGTTTATCTTATTGTTGATGTATATAAGTTGTGTGATTAGTACTGACCCGTTTAAATGTTTTAAAAACTGTGGTGATCCATTCGGGGGTGGTGAGCGATTTAAGCTTGCGGTATATCTTGATACGCGTGGGATCTAGCTGGGGATGGAGTCATCACATATCAGAGTCTTTAGTCTTCCGCTGTGTTTGTTAGGACAGTTCCTTTCAGTTGGTTTATAGTTTGAGAACAGTTGTATTTTGCTTCAGTTGGTTTGTAATGTAATCACTTAAACTTATTTAATTAAGTATGTTTCTTCATTGTCTTATGGTTATCATGCCTCGGGTAACCGAGATGGTGGCATCCTTATACCTGAGTGGTCCTGGTAAGGCACTTGGAGTATGGGGGTGTTACAGTGTTAAGTGGTGCGAGGCGCCGCTATCGAACAGAAAATTCGGGTTTGGGATGGGGTTAGCATAGGTCGGGTTGGTGGGAGCAGCGGGAATAGAGGTGGAGTTGCCATAGTTGGCGACATGGGCCTGTGGTGGAGCCGATGGTGTGGGTTGATTTTGGCGATATGAGGGTTCAGGAAACGCAATATGGGGAAAGAACTTTCTGAAAAGAGGACAGTTGGCGATAACGTGACCGACCTCTCGACACCACTGGCATCTTCCCTTAAAAGGACGTGGAGTGGACTGGTTTTGGTGATAGGTGGAGGTAGGTTGATGATAGGTGTTGACTGATGGGTGATAATTGTTGGTTGATGGAAGGTAGGTGGTTGTGGGTTGGCGTGAAGTGGGACGTTGGTGGTGGGTGTTGCGATAAGCGGGGTTGGCAGATGGTGAGAAGTGGTTCTGGGTGGTTGAGGTGTCGTGTTTCATGAGTATTTCGTGTTGCAACAGTTTCTCGTGAAGTGCCTCGAATGTTATGGGTGTATCCCGAGCGCGAACGGTGGTTATGACAGGTTTGAAGGTTTCGTAATCAAGTCCTTTAAGAACTTGAGCAATGATATCCTCCGGGTCAAGAATCTTACCCATAAGGGCAAGCTGGTCGACACAGACCTTGATGGAATTCATATAATCCGAGACGGTCTGTTCAGTGGTTTTGGTTAAGGAATCAAATCGTTCCTTGAGTTGCATAATATGAGCCCGAGAGGGGTTGGCGTAGGTTGAAGCAAGGATATCCCAAGCTTCTTTCGCGGTTTTCGCTCTTACAATTAATGGTTGTAAGGCGGCAGACAAGGTACCCATGAGGGCACCAAGGATGAGTCCATCTTGCTTGAGCCATGTCAAGTAGGACGGATTGGGTTGTTGCACTTTATTTTCATCGGTGATGGTTTCATTTGGTGGTTGGTCGGTGCCGGTTACAAAGCCGAGAAGGCTGAAACCGAACAGTATGTTTGTGAGTTGGAACCGCCAGGCGGTGTAATTAAGGGGGTTTAGCTTAACACAGTGGTTGAGGTTAAGCGATGTTAATGGTTTTGCGGTTTCGTGAGGGTTGGGTACGACAATGTCGTTGTTGTTGATATTACCTGCCATGGTGCTTGACGGAATGCAGAGAGAAAAGGATGTGTTGCGGCGTTTGAAGGAGAGGGGTTTTGGTCGTAGGTTAGGGTTGGATCGATTGGAGACTTTTGATACCATATAGAACTTGAAGTTTATGGGAATTAGAATATGTATTCACAAAGGTAAGGATACAAGGTTTATATAGTTTACAGGATGTGCAAAATAAGGTAAGAACTATAATTACAAAAGATATGCTTTGCTATATTTACAATATATGAAGATTGTGTGAATATTTCCTAATGTCAGGAAATATGGTTAATACACTCATTCGTCATTGTTCTTGATTTTTGTTTTCTGAATTAATGGTCAGGCTTGTAGTTGTATATATAGCAAACGGGAACGGGAATCGGGTACGTTGAAGGATTTCAACTGCAATTAGGTAAAGCTATAGTACGAATTTACGTACAACTAGTTTTAAACCCGTGCAAAAAATGCACGGGTCGTAATTATAGACGTTTTTATTGAATATATGAGCATATAAATGAGGATTATTAAATGTTTAATGTCGTGACAATATAAATAAGTCGATAACAATTGGAGATTGGACGTACATATAAATTAAGTTACTCAGATTCGGTGATCTATTTTTTTAAAATATGATTTTAGTTTATTTACCTCATAACGTTTAGTTTATTCCGTAACTTTTAATTTATTTTGTTTTATTAGAGTTGTGTATATATAATCTAATATATGTCTTACAGGAAATATAAACAATGTAATAAAATTAAAAATAATCAGAAATTTCCTTGTAAAGTACGTTAGATATTGTATTAGATGTACGCTTACTGCTGGCACAATTTATAGACGATTTTACGTGATAATATTTTTTTTTTACTTTTAAAAATAATAATAAATAAATTATTAAAATGGGATAAAATTGAATTTAATTATTGAAAACTTCTCAACGTAGACTTCACCTTTTAATTCGTTAACTCTGTCAACGACTTATTAGATTTAGAAATCTTATTAGCTCTTAAACAAATTATAGAATAAGATGGTCACCGTGAGACGATCATCTATTAGAAAAATTAATTCATTCTTTGCAATCAATAAAAGTGTGAAGTGTGATTTTTACACAAATGAACCATTTTACATTGTGAGATCGTTTCACACAATAATTATTATCTTACTCGATATATTATAGGCTTAAAACTTATATAATCCGTATTTCCTACCCCACCACAAAACAAACTCTACTCACTTATCTACCTACTTTTTTTAGGATACCATATTTACCCGTATATTCCGTTCTAATCTCATTTCTTCCACCTTACATTTTACAAAATAAAAATAAAGAAATGATTTTAAATCATACAAAACCCTTTATCCTACTTGCGTTTAGTTTACATCTTCCCCATAAATACAAAGTTTGCACACATTATTATGACCTTTAAAATACTCGTATAACACATCGTTAATAGAACACGGTCCATTAACATAGCCCATAAACGCAATCCATCTAACCCCACCCATAATAAGTCCAACCCTAACTATTTATTTGCCTCCGTAACTCACAGCTTTGCCTTTTACTTGCTCAACTCTCAACCTCAGATATGCAATGTCAACCCTTTTCCTCACCATCTTATTAATCTTTTGTGTATTCTATAACTTCAAAATATGTGGCCATTTTATTTGCATGGTCTATGATTTAACATTATAAGCATCTATTTTGCAATCTACGTGTATATTTTCTCCTTTTTTGTGTACAAATCCTCATTTTCTTGATTGTTTTCATCATTTATACTTTGAATAAGGGGTGTTAATGTCCTATGACTGGATTATTAATTTTTCTGAAAGAATTATCTTATATTTTTCTCTTTATTACCTATTTTTCAGAATTTGTACTATTTTTTGTTGATCTCTAATTTTTTGAAGATCACATCCAACTTTGTACCATTTTTTTTTTTGCATTTTAGTGAGTTCATAGTAGATCCTTCATTTCTGGTGTTGTTTTGATGTGAAATGAATTGACTCATCACTGAATTTATTTTTGAACTCATGATAAAATTTGAATTAATAGCAGTCATTTTTTTATTATTTTTTTTGGGATTTATTTGATGTAAATAAGTCGTTTTTTTTAAACATTTTTTCAAGTCTGGAATATTGAAATGACATAATTTTTTTACTCTGTATATTTTAATTGTATAATGTATGGTTTGTAATTGTATAATGTATAGTTTATTAGGTTGGTGTAAATTTGACTCTCTAATTAAATAAGGAGTATGTCTCCTAAGAGACGGTCTCTCACTAAACTTATTGAGAGACCTACTATAACTTCACGGAAAAGTGGTACAAAAAGTAATAAAATAAATACGTATGCTATAAAATCAGGTACTAATAAAAATGGTTACAATATATGATAAAATAGGTACGATTGTTATGAAAACATGTACCAAACGAAAGAGGCAATTGATGCAATATTGTATTAAAATTGATCAACCATTGTACTTGCTCTTAACCTAACCTTCTTATAATTTTCCGAATAAATACCAACCTTCCCGCTTTCACATAAATAATTATTAGCTGGAATTGAGTTTTATCCAAAGAAATTTTTTTTAAACCTGCCTTTTCTATTACTTGTATATGGGCAATATGGCTATGGGTTGAATCAGTCCAAATTAGGGCAATAGCAAGTCAAGCAAGATTCATAACTAAAATTCCCATGTAAAATAGGGGCAATTGACGTGCAGGAAACAGCAAACTTGTAAGAAATCAATTGGAGACACTGAAGTGCAACAAGAAAAATGTCATTTCCTTCAAATGCATGAGCCACACAAACGATCAAAATGCTAACTTCCCCAAAGTTATAGTAAGACTTTTACAGAACACAAGGAGACTTATGGTATGTTCAATGAAGTTCCACAATGATTAATAGTCACAAAGTGAGAAAACTTGCTGGTGGTGTCTTATACATCTGGTGATTTCCATATACAAAGAGTAATCAGAAAAGGTTATATGCTCGATTGATGATTTTCCAATTTTAATACAATATTGCATCAATTCTCGAAACAATTTACAGTAGGAGTCACTTAGAAATAAGCTCGCTTTGTTGAATAGTCACATGGGTATGGCTACGTATATCCAGCGCCCTTACAACCTTACCCTGTCGTATCGCCTTGCCCAATTCCTCCATCATCCCACTGTTACGCATTGGACTGCTCTAAAACGCCTACTTCACTATCTTCAAGGCACTCAACATCATGGCATTCAACTCTACTCAAACAATCCACTTTGTCTTCATGCATTTTGTGACGCCGACTTTGCAGGAGACAAAGATAACTACATATCAACGACTGGATACATCCTCTATCTTGGCCGAAATCCAATATCTTGGTCCTCCAAAAAGCAACGTGGTCTTGCCCTATCTACAACGGAGGCTGAATTTCGTGCAGTTGCATCCGTCACCACTGAGATACTCTGGCTTCGCAATCTTCTTACTGAGCTCAATGTCACCATTACCAAGCCACCAGCCATATATTGTGACAACATGTCGGACACACTCTATGCTAAAAATCCAGTTTTCCACTCGAGAATGAAGCATATGGTTCTATCCTTCCACTTTGTTCGGGAACAACTTCAACTCAATGCTATCCGCATCCAACATGTTGCAAGCAAAGATCAACTCGCTGATGCTCTCACTAAACCTCTTCAAAAGCAACATTTCTTCAACCTACGAGACAAGATTGGCCTTCTCCCTTCGACGTCCATCTTGCGGGGGCGTATTAACCATAATATTTTATCTTAGTAAATATAGTAAAGATAAGAGTATAAAATCTTTTAGTACATAAATCTTTTGTATAGGCTCCCTTTTCCTTTCTCAAATAAGCTTCTAGGATTAGTATCATTCACTCAGAAATACAAAACATTCAACCCTAAGGGTCCGTTTGGATACAATTTTAGGAGGGAAGGGGAGGGGAGGTGAGGGGAGGGGAGGTGAAGGGAGGGGAGAGAAGGGGAGGGCAAATGGGATATGGGTGTTTGGATAACAAAAATTATGAAGGGAAATGGAAGGGGAGGAAGGAGGGAGATGAAGAATGGATGGAGGATTGAAGGATGCTGGTGGTATAATTAGTCCAAATAATGTTTTCTTTCCAAATTTTGCCACCCTTGGAAAGATTATAGTTTGTTCTATAGGAGAGAAAATAAGTCCTTTCATTTCTCTCCCCTTCCATTTCCTTTCTCCCATATTTTTTATCCAAACAAAGGAAATTAAATCTCTCCCTTTCCCTCCCCTCCCATTCTCTCCAATTCCTTCAATCCAAACGGACCCTAAGTCTTATAAGAGGGATCCTTTGAGGCATTTGTTGCTGTATTGTATAATTTCCTAGAAGAGTAGAAGTTCAAATTTTTGCAACAACTTGTCTAATTATAATAAAAAAAGCCAGAAAACTGTTGTTTAACTCACACGAAAATTTAATCTCATTAATTCTGATTTCTAGGTAAAACTACATGATCTGCTTTGTACAAAATAATGAAAAAATAGTGTTAGAAACTAGAGATAAACAAATGTTGGTTTGTTTGCTCTTGATGTCCAACTACTGATAATCTACAGTTGGCTAAAGATGCAATCAAAGCTATTTCCAAGTCTTTAGCCACATGATTTTGGATCATAGACATGGTGTACTCCATGAAACTTGATTCACAGGGCAAGGTGATTGGTGCAGAAGCATCTAAGCCGAATTCTTCCTCTGCCATTCTTAATAATTCTCTGAAAATATTCGTATTTAGATATGTCAACGGAATCATGAACCGTCTTCCATCAGTTGTGTAAACAACAAAATGACCTTCATTGGTCACTGATCTCGAATTCTCGACCAGGAAATCTTCTTCCTGCTGGCAATCGCTATTCTTTGCCACTTCTTTGCCATCTTGATGAGTTTCTTTGTACTTATCATTTTGTAAGGTTTTATGTGAAAAGTATGCGAAAGTATTGTAATTAAGAAATGTAAAGATGAACTAATAGGTGTTGTCTTTGGTTATGAAAAACATGGAGAAATAGTCAAGTTTTATAGGTTCAAACTGAAGACAGCTCACTTTAATGCTAACTAACACCTTGTTTTGATTGTTTGGTGGCAAAACCATGTGGAAATTTCAGGTGGGTTTGTCTAATTTCAGGCTATGTAGACCTAAGATGTCTTCTTGCTGATTAATTACAAGCACCTTTCATTGTTTATCCATTAGATTTGTACTTATATTGTATGAAAGTAATGTACTACTAATGTGCCTTTGTTTTGGATAATATGAAAGACTTCATCTAACATCTTAGCTGTTACCTGTCACTTAAGTTTCTGTAAGCTAATCCAAATAATGAAGAGACCGTGTCTGTTAGCTAAACGACACAAAACCGATTTTCAGTATATGGACAACTTACTGAATGAGTCCACTTAGACTATGTTTACCCTTGTTTATTTTGACATAAAACATGAAGAAGCTATTTAGATTGACTGTCCTTTTGGTATAGTGAACTTACTGAATTAGGTTAAGGTTGCGTATGTGCGGCTACTGTCACCATCAAAGTCCATCGTCTTTGGCCAGTTAGACTTTGTACAATAATTCCTTCCTGGAGATAATTTGAACAAGTAATAATATATGGTGTGGTTCATAATTAGAATTCTCAGCCAGGAAGACGATGTTAAACATCTTTTTTTGTTCTACCATGTTGCTATTGTTAAAATTGAACTTTCTCGAAAGACGTTGAACACAGTGCTTAGCCAATGAAGGAAAGAAAGAATCAAAGAGATAATTGCTAGTTTTCTGTAAGAGTATAACTATTTCAGTTAAATTTCATTAGATCCCAAGTTAACTTGTTCTACATTCTGAAATGCTAAATACACTGTACAAATGAATATACTTGTGATCTAAAAACTAGTGATGAGCAACTGTTGGTTCATCCCTTGATGTTCATATGATCTACACGTGACTAAGGATGAAATCAATGCTCTCTCTACATCGTCTGAAGCATGTCTTTGAATCATAGAGATAGCGTACTCCATGAAATTTGAATCACAGGGCAATGTAATCGGACCTGAACTCGTCATCCCAAACTCTTCCTCAGCCAATCTCAAGAGCTCCCTTACAATCTCGTTGTTCAAATACGTCAGTGGAATCATAAACCGTCTTCCATCCGTTGTGTAGACAACAAAGTAACCCTCTTTGGCAACAGGTCTTGACCAAGAAATCCTCTTCCGGCTAGAAATTGCCAGTCTTTGCCATTTTTTCGCCATCTTAATAAGCTTCTTTGTGCTAATCATTTTGTGGGTTTGAAGGGGTGATGAATGTATAGTATGGCTTTTTTTTGTTCTTGGATAAGAAATTACTTGAAGAGTGTTTGGATTTGATGCTTGAGACTTGAGAATGATCAAGTTTTATAGCTTCATGCTAAGGACAAGTCACTTCAATGTTGCCTGTTTTTTTCCTGAAGTTTTGAGGCAAAACCATGTGAGTTGTACAGATGGGGCTATCAGATATAAATTTCGACAACCGTATCAATTTGGACGATCTCAAAACATGTATGTAGCCCAAAGATGTTTCTTGATTACTGTTATTATTATTGATTAAATGCTTTAGCCTGTCACTTTGCTTGACTGATCATTCCACAATTTCAATTGAGTAATGTTTATGCGACGTCTCGCCAGCAATGCTGTCCTTTTGTCTGAACTCTGAAATGCATGACAGCTTCAACATCAAGAGCTGACTGGTACAGAATATGACGGGTTATTATTTGAGTTTAATGATTTGAGTAAACAAAATTACTTACAGTATAAACTTATTTCGCATCTCATGAAGTAACACAGTCGATAAATTCATGTTTCGACAAAAATATAAATGGGAATCTGAGAACAGTCTATTTGTGCTTCCACCAGAAGTCACCAGCCTAACCATTAATTCAGAAATATTAGTGAAGTCACCAGTTCCTTGATAGCCGTGGTAAACGAGTAAAATACATTATTTTAGGACTGTTTTAGAATAGTAAGCATGTGCTGTGATTTATTTTAGGACTGTTTTTGAACAGTAAGCATGTCAGAGGATTCTTATAGTCACAAAGTGAGAAAAATTTGCAGGTGCTGTGTTGTTGAAATCCATATGATGTTCTGTCATACTGATATTTTTTCAACTTTTAACAATATATTGCATCAATTCTGGACACAATTCACGTTACGAGTCATCCAGAAATATGTTCTCTTTGCTGCTGAATACACACATGGGTATGGCTACGTACATCCAACTTCTGTACCTCGTTCTAAGTGGGCTGCTTTCAGGCACTTGTTGCTGTTCTACACTTCTACTGCATCAAATTTGATTCATGGATTTTTCACTACTTAGTAATTCATTTCCTATAAGAGTAATAGGTCACTTTGATGTGTTTGATCATCCTGCCTAACACCAAAAAGCTAAAAGCATATGGACATGTTGCTGCCGAGAAAATTGTTGTTCGATTCTGAAGAAATCTATTTTCATTAATTCTGATTTCGAGGTTAACTACATGTGCTCTGTACAAAAGAATGGAACAAAAAGAATGCCTTAGAAACTAGAGATGAACAATTGTTGTTGGCTAATTTGCACTTGATGTTCAACTATTGATGAGTATCTGCAGCTAGACAAAGATGCGATCAATGCATTCTCCAAGTCCTTCGCCACATGCTGTTGGATCATAGAGATGATGTACTCCATCAAACTTGAATCACAAGGCAAGGTAATTGGCCCTGAAGCAGCTATGCCGAATTCTTCCTCTGCCATTTTTAATAGTTCCCTAAAAATATCAGTCTTTAGATACGTCAAGGGAATCATGAATCGTCTTCCATCAGTTGTGTAAACAACAAAGTGAACTTCATCGGTCACTTGTCTTGACCAGGAAACCCGCTTCCTGCTGGCAATCGCTATTCTTTGCCACTTGTTTGCCATCTTGATGAGTTTCTTCGTACTTATCATTTTTGCCGGTTTTAAGAAATATTTCACAATGAGAAAATGTTGTAAAGATGAAGTAGTTGTGTTGTGTTGTGTTGTGTTGTGAATTAACTTTGGAGAAATGGTCAAGTTTTATAGTCTCAAATTAAAGACATATCACTTAAATGCTAACTAACACCTTGTTTTGATAGTTTGGAGGACAAAGCATGTGGAAATTTCAGGTGGGTATGTTTGATTTGTTTGATTACCAAGATGTCTTCTTGTTGATTGATTGTAGTAACTTATAGGACTCATGTTGTCCACTAAATTTGCTAATGTACAGTACCATTGTACCAAAGTAAGGTACACCTAATAATGTACACAAGGGTACATCAGTGCATGCAGTTGTCCTGCAACTAATAAATGCAGGGAGTACCCACCTGAGTGTACTAGCTCCTCCTGTGGTCTTATATGCACATGGTTTAGTTCTAGCCTTGTCTTCGATTAAGACGATAATACCAACATTGTGTAAATGAGCACCACAAAAGAAACAGTTTGATCGATGAGTTAGAAAGACCTTTACTTTAACTGGCTTTCATAGGTTAAACAGTTTGATGCATTACCATGTCAAAAGTGGGCGCCTTTGTGACATTTCTTGTTGAATGCATCATTTCATTTTTTGATCCATTTTATTGAAGCACATAATTCATGTTTTTATAAAAGTTCTTGCATTTGATTAATTTCCTAGATAGACGAATAGTACTCCGTAAACAGCTAAAAAAACAATTGTTTCTGATGAATTCACTAGAAGTTTCATTAATCTGAGCTCTAAGGCAAAACTACATCTGTTCTGTACAAAAGATTCAAAGAAAAATACTGTACTATGTTCTAGAAACAAGAAATGAGCAAATGTTGATTATTTTGCTGTTGATGTTCAACTAATGACGAGTATCTACAGCCGGACAAAGAAGCAATCAATGCATTCTTCAAGTCCTTCGCCACATGCTTTTGGATCATAGAGATGATATACCCCATGAAACTCGAATCACAAGGCAAGGTAATTGGCCCTGAAGCAGCTATGCCGAATTCTTCCTCTGCCATTTTTAATAGTTCCCTAAAAATATCAGTCTTTAGATACGTTAAGGGAATCATGAATCGTCTTCCATCAGTTGTGCAAACAACAAAATGACCTTCATCGGTCACTGGTCTCGACCAAGAAACCCTCTTCCTGCTGGCAATCGCTATTCTTTGCCACTTCCTTGCCATCTTGATGAGTTTCTTTGTACTGATCATTTTTGTCGAATTTTATTTGAGATAAAGAGAGAAACTTTCGAAGAATAGAATATATGGAAAATTGTTGAGATTAAGTGAGTTGTTCAACTTGGATGAAATGGGCAAATGGCTATAGGCTTTAAAGCTCGGACCTGAAAACATGTAACATTAATGTAACAACCTTGTAGTCCTACTTCAGAAGCAGACCCATGTGGATGTCCATTTCATCATTTGGAGTTTTCCTACATCATTTGGAGTCATCATAACTGTGACAATGTAGCAGCCCGGGACATTCGATAATAAACCTGACCAAACTGATGGGACCTAACTAACCACACCTGAGACTGGATCCTTATCCAACCTTACAGATTGAGCGGCGAGTGTTCAATTGTCTTAATTTACATGGCAACACCCACAAGTTGGAAGGCGGGTTATATTGGGCTAGTAATGCTGGTTAAAATGGGCCCAATGAGGTGAGGCAGCATATACCGCCACGTTGGCCAACTCTACATGACTACATTCTACATTTGAATCAAACCGATCAGAAAAGAATCCTCACCAATAGAGATGGAAGTGGGCTGTGCCGGGCAACGCCTCGTGTTTGGAGGAGAAATTGGCACGGCCTAGGCCCACGAAAGTGGGCTTCGTGTCGTGCCAGTGAAATGAAATGGCGGCGGAGGCACTACTCATAGTGTGCCGTGTTTGAGCGTGCCCAAGTAATTTCTCCACTCCAACTTTGTTTCTTTGCATTTTTGGCGTATCAACAACTCATGAATGTCTTGTATCAAATCAAAGAGGTATGAACAAGAGACCAAACAACAATTGAACTAACTAACAACTAACCATAACATCCGATCCAATTTAAAAGCTTGGTATTATCATGTTCAAAATAATGATGGATCATAAGTAACAACGCACCCAAGTCGAAAACATGTCACATAAACGCAATCAAACTTGTGGAGTAATTCACTCGGAATTCACTGGTAACTGACAATGTTTCTTGTTGTTTTAGTGAGAGCGTGAGCTGGAGGCAGAGAAGCGGTTGCTTGATGGTTTGGGAGTGAGTAAGACAGGAAGCTTTTCCTTCTTCAACAGGACCTACCAAACATTAAAGGATGAGATTATCAGCTTTTTTTTATATATATTATATTAAATTACCAACAAAATCACATAAAAAATATTAAATTAAATTACCTTGAAGTTAAGGTTCCAGTTTGCTGCGGTGCTTACTAATTTAGTTTGGGCGTTTTTGGAGAGGGAGTTAGCACAGCGAGCATATTGACCCGACCATATCTCCCCCTGCTGCAAATTGTGAAGAGCGGTGAGATGATACACTTCTGATATGGTGTACACAACATCTGATTTCATCAGAGCCCGCATCGCTATAACATCACGAATAACATGTTCCTCAAAAGGTCCTGCATTTCCATTGCGAAGCTCATCGTTATGCAGATACTCGGCAAAAACATCAAATTTTTGCTGATAGTCAAGCTCTTTGAAATCTTCCATATTTGGGGGCGAATATGGGGCGGCGGCCATACCTGGACAAATCAATACTACAAATTGAATAGTAAATAAAAGTATGGTTATCAAATTAGTAGTAATTGAAATTCAATAACAAATCAATACTAACTAATTCAAGGACAAATCAGTGCTATCAAGATCGTATGCATATATAAACAATAAAAAGATTAATATCATACCAACTAATTCAAGGATTGTAAAGAGTGATAAAGATAGATGAGTCGTCTTACTCGTCCATTTTTCTTAGGGTTAGATTGTTCGAGTGATTCTCTCAAATGGATAGTTATTGGGGGTTTAGTCCGTCTTGCTTGTGACGGCAACTTGAGTTGGATTTTACCAAACTCTGCTTCAAGGCCCATATTGCTTGACTTTTTCAGACCGATTACTCTCATCGGATAATTTTAATTTTAATTGGCTCCAAATATGATTAGTACTCATAAAAATGGCAAGGAAGTGGCAAAAGCTAGTGCAGTTGCCAGCATAAGGAGAATTTCCTGGCCGAGAACAAATGTCGCTGAAAAAGGTCACTTCTTCATTTACGCAAATGATGGCAAAAGGTTTACGATCCTGTTAAGATTATAGAGGGGAGAGTATTTCATGAATCTTGTATTATTGAGTTGTGTAACTTAGGATAACAATACATTATTTATAGTACCGAAATCCAAACCCTAATACTCTAAACCCTAGACGATAGCTGGCGGCCCTAATGGGCCTAATATCCTAATATGGGCCTAATATCCTAATACCCTCCCGCAATCGTAAAGATTGTACATTGTACGAACTTTACGATTGGAGAATTACAATAAAATTATAATCAATAAAAAAAACGGTTCATCTCTATCTTTCTTCATAAAGCTTCTATCTTCACAAGGTGGTAAGGGGGTGCGTATAGGACTCGCCAGACAATTTTCATTGCGTATAGGACTCGCCAGTTTTTTTTCCAGTGCGTAACTCGCCAGTTTTTTTTTTTTCAGTGCGTAACTCGCCAGTTTTTTTACTCAGTTGCGTAACTCGCCAGTTTTTTTTACTCAGTTGCGTAACTTGCCAGTTTTTTTTCTTTTTTTTTTTGTACCACCTTGCTCAAGTTGAAGATTTTGAAATAAAGTTTTAAAGATGATGATATATCCCATGACTGTGGGTGGATCATTTTATTGCTTTTGTATGAGAAGTGCAGAGAACGCAATAGATGATTCTAAGGGATGGAGTTGCATGAAACAACTCAAAGAGAATGATGTTGTACTGCCAGAAACGATTTTGTGTGGGAATTGATAAACAATTTTATTTTATTTTTTCTGATTTGAATTCAACGGAAGAAAAGTAAATGAGTAAATTATTGAAAATCCCGCCGGTGAGCATATTGTAGATTGTCGCCCACCGGCAAGAAAGCGGAAGCGTATCTAGAGACCTCAGGAAAGAGGCTCTGATACCATGTTAAGATTATAGAGGGGAGAGTATTTCATGAATCTTGTATTATTGAGTTGTGTAACTTAGGATAACAATACATTATTTATAGTACCGAAATCCAAACCCTAATACTCTAAACCCTAGACGATAGCTGGCGGCCCTAATGGGCCTAATATCCTAATATGGGCCTAATATCCTAATAGATCCCCTTAACTTATCTCAAGATTGATATTCTTCAGGAGCTGTTTAGAATGGCAGAAGAAGAGTTTGGACTAACAAGTGAAGGGCCTATTACATTACCGTGTGATTCAACTTTAATTGAATATGCCATTTCTATGATACAAAGACCTTCGACCGAGGATTTTCAGAAGGCATTTATTTTGTCCTTTGGTGACTGTTGCTCGACTTTATGCTTGCAGCAAGATCACACCAAACACCAATTCTTAGTATGTTAGGGAGTAGTTTTTAGCTAGGCAGCGGAGAAGTAATCGTCTTCTCCTCCTTTGTAAATGACATGATATTATAGATGTAGCAATTGTTTATTCACTCGCGTAACATAAAAAGTTTGAATCAGAGCAGACCTTGGATTTGGGCCACACCCAAACGAAGGAGAAAGAGTTCACAACGTAGACCCAAGAGGGTTCCACTCTAAAACCAATTGGCAATAGAGGGAGTAGCCCCTTGCCTTATAAAGTGGTAATTCTTCTCCTCTTTTATCAATGTGGGACAGCCCTTACAAGTGGGACTTTGGGTTTCTTCACATTACGTGTGATTAACGAATAATGATATTGCCAACCTCGATTTTAGTTAAGTACATGCATGATATGGTTGTCGTGATGTTCAAAATACAATGAGATTGTTATAATAGAAGCGAGAAAGACAAAGAACGATAAAGAAAGCAATACACACAGATTTACGTGGTTCACCAACCGTGTGTTGGCTACGTTCACATGGCAGGAGGGAGGAGAGTTTTATTAATTTGTGAGGGGATTTACAGATTACAAATTCGGATACAAAAGCTATAATATGCATGAGGCTTAGAGAGTTTAGAGTAGTACTCCATAAAACCCTGATCATAGTTGTTTGAAGCAGGACTAACAGATTCAAAGCACACAGAGAAACATAAATAATCAACAACGGGATGGACTAGTAAACTAGTAAACATCAAGAACTCAATAAAAAGCGGAATATCCATTAGCTCCGGATAATTAATTATTATAACCGAATCATAAAATAGAACATTGTATTAATTATCGAAAATCTATGTTATGGAGCTCTAACAGTAATTAACTGGAAAACCTATGTTATGGAGCTCTAAAGGAAGTGAAGTTATTATAAGAGTAAATAACCTTATAATACAAAATAGAATAATGTAAGTGCCAATTAGACCCAAACCCCAACCAACTATCGACGCAACAATGAATTGAAACACCTTCCGAATTTCTAAAACGAATTGTTTTACTTCATCATCCACTTTGAAGAATTGATATGCAAGTTGTACAGCTAGTAGAAGACATCCCTGTTATTCGAAAAAGAATAAGACAGTGACAAAGAATCAGGAAGGTAGTGACGCGGATAAAGAACCGCTGACTTGAAAACTATTTGCCCGGATCGACCGTGGTGGCGATCAGCGATGACCGGTAATCCCCAAGGATTACACTACCACTCGAATGTAAGAGACCTGGAACGAAATAATACTTTACCCAGAAATGATTATGAGAGAAAGATGAGAATACTTTACACAGAAATGATTATGAGTTGTATTTTCTGATAGTTGAAGTGAGGCTCTTATATAGCCAAGCAGGTTAAGAGCAAAATCGTGCTCTCTAGAATGGCAGCAGTCAACCGCACGAAATCAGGAGCAGAATGTAAGAGATGACCGGTAGTCCCCAAGGATTACACTACCACTCGAATGTAAGAGACCTAGAACGAAATAATACTTTACCCAGAAATGATTATGAGTTGTATTTTCTGATAGTTGAAGTGAGGCTCTTATATAGCCAAGCAGGTTAAGAGCAAAATCGTGCTCTCTAGAATGCAGCAGTCAACCGCACGAAATCAGGAGCAGAAGGCTCATCCACTAGTGATAGTGTAAAGAGAGAGTACACTTATAAACACATAAATCACTCCACTCCTCACCAATGTGGGACAATTTGAAAAAACACTCTTGGCTAATATAGCCCCTATTTCCAACAATCCCCACTTATTCATCATTGTTCTTGATCTATCGCCCGTGGAGAATTGTTTTGCATGCTCACCTGGTAGAAGACTTCCCCAGCACTCATTCGTCATTGTTCTTGATCTTTGTTTTCTGAATTAATGGTCAGGCTTGTAGTTGTATATATAGCAAACGGGAACGGGAATCGGGTACGTTAAAGGATTTCAACTGCAATAAGGAAAAGCTGTAGTACGAATTTACGTACAATTAGGAAACTTGACCTACTCAAACGTACACATTAGTCTTTCTTAGCCTCTTTGCATTCCTACGCTTAAAAGGACTTAAGTCTACAAGTAGACAGAATCCAACTGCCTACCGATGACGGTTCTAAATATATACAATGAGATAAACAAAAATCAACAAGATGGTACCATGAAGAAATTGCAACAATTCTCAAACATGTCTTGTGAATTCATGTAAAAACTATTCCATAGGACTTAGCCCTTAGGGATCACTTGACGACGTAGATCAACTATAAAGACTATCGCTTGACGACGTAATACGTGAATGGAGAGAAAAAGGAAACATTAACAAACTCTATAACAAGAGGAATATTTATTAACTCTGGATAGTTAACCATAACCGAATCATAAAATACAACATTAATTAACCAAAATCTATGCCATGGAGCTCTAGGGGTAATTAACTTAATTATGGGGAGGATACTCCAAACCAAGGAAATAAAGTTAGTACAAGAACAAACAACTTTATCATACAAAGTACAATAATGTAAGTGGCAATTATACTGAAACCCGCACCGAGTAACGCTGCAACAAAGTATTGAAACACTTTCCACATTCCTAAAACGAATTGTTTTACTTCATTATCCACCCTTAAGAATTGATCTGCACGATCCGGTAGAAGACTTTCCCTCTTCCTCATTCTTCTGGGTCGATTCGATGTTTTCTGAAGACGTTGTACAGACGGAAGGAAAGATCAACTTAAATATTATGAAACGGAGGGAGTATGAATTAATTAATGGTTTAGGCTTTTAGTTGCATTCTATATAATAAACGAAAATCGGGTATGTAAAAGGTTTTCAACTGCAAAGGAAGCTATAATACGTTGAATTAATGTTCCACATTAATTATGAAACAAATTCCCAACTAATTATACAATTTTCAATATTTAATTTTTGTGGTCTTCTATAGTGATGGTTCAATCTGCTAAACACACCATCATTCTATACAAATTTTGTGAGTTCCTATGTCTATTTACTAAGATATTACTCCTGTAGTCCGATCAATAGTTATCTACTGTCAGTTAGTCTTGCTTGTGACGGCATAATCCCGTCACAAGCTTGTGAGAGAAGGGAGAGGGATAAGGTGGGCACTCCCCATGTGCTTCCCACCCACCTCTCAATCAGTATTTTGTGAGAGAAAACGGTATTTTGTGATCTACTATATTACTTTTGACACAAAGATTAAGAAAATAAATATGAATGAATTTGGACCACACTGTAAGATAAATTATAAGGATCATTGTATAGGGTACATACCTTTAGCGGAAGCAACAGTCAGATCGTCTGGAGCGTATAATAATAATAAGTAATAAGATGATTAGTATACTAGGATCTTCTCCTCCCTCTTCTAGGTTTTCTTTATGTTGACAATCAATGGGGCATGTCAACCCAATAACCTATTTATATAGGTTAGAGGTATTTTAGACAGGAAGAGAGACCTAGCCATAATAGAACTGTATTTGGCCCCCCCATCAGGCTGCCCACTGTATAATAAACAGGCCCTACACTTATCAGTACCATCACACTATATACTTAACCGTACTGACTGAGACAGACCTAGGCCCAATGGATCATATAACTGTAGTGGGCTTTACCGGTCACATTCAACCCGTTTTCATAAATAAGAAAACCGACTAATGGAAGTCCAAATCCAACATTCTCCCACTTGGGCGACATTTGTTGGTTTTATTAAAAGAAGTTTTGTTTCAAGAAAACATTTCGAAAACTTTTATTTTGTAAAACGACTCTCGGGTTGAACAACATGGCCATATAAACATCTCAGTTAACAGAACTCGGTCCAATAAGCAATTTAATGTGAATCATAGCGGACATAGTACAATTAAGTCATACAAGACCTTCCATGATCACAACACCAAAAGCTTACCGACATGAGTCCCAAGTGTGACAAAGTGTAGTGTGGTTTTAGCATAATAGATCCAAACTTTAAGATGAGCATGCTTAACCACATTCGGTCACAGTCTCAAACAAGACTCACTTGTGAAGAAGTATTCCCCTTATTTACCTCAAAAGGTAAATACCACTTAAGGTATATTAGATATTAAACCACCCAAAAGAAAGGGTAAATACACCAAAATGTGCAATGGCTAAACCGCCAACATCCATTAAAGGATAACTCCACCCACCAATGGGCAAATACACCACAACTGGCAATGGCTCAACAGCCAACATCCATTTCAGGATAAATCCACCCACTAAAGGGCAAAAGCTTTAATGCAGAACATCTCTTCACGAGACAAGAATTGAACCATAAAAATAATCATAGATGCATTAAGCTTATATTTAACATGCATACGTTTAGTGAGAATTAAAACATCAACCTTATTATCAAAAACATATATACGAGACCTCAAGTACCAAAATATCTCAATTACAACTCCCACTAATTCAATGCATCATAAAACTCATATCTTTAACATACTTTTCAAAACTCAATAACAATGAGTGCT
This sequence comes from Silene latifolia, assembly GCF_048544455.1. Lineage (NCBI taxonomy): Eukaryota > Viridiplantae > Streptophyta > Magnoliopsida > Caryophyllales > Caryophyllaceae > Silene > Silene latifolia. The sequence continues at coordinate 142,734,312 of NC_133528.1, read as the reverse complement.
TTAGTCAATGGGTCTGCAATCATCTCCTTAGTTTAAAAGAGACACAAACTCGATATTTCCAAGTTCAACCCATTCTTTAACTTTATGAATTTTCAAATCAAAAACTTAGATTTGCCAGATTTTACATTCTTCTTAGTGCATAAGACTAAATGTAACACCCCGATTTATGAAGGAGCCTTTAGCAAGACATTCCCTAATAAACCGGACTGTTACCATCTCGGTTTCCCGAGGTAGTGAATAACAAATTAAACTCCAAGGCAAAATATATAATTACTTTAACTTAATTATTACAAAACCTCTTTTACATCAAATTACAAGGAACTAACATAAACGAAAGTGAAAGTCTTCTAAATGATGATCTAGCTACTAAGTCTTCTGATCCAGTGTCTCACGCCCATCAAGCTCCCAGCCTATCTCATAAACCTGTCAAGCCTGCTCCCCAATATTTGGATCGTCACAGGTGTTCACGAATACACAGGGTCAACCACGAGGTTGAGTAGGGAATACAATGAAACAACAAAATATGATATGCATGCTCCTCCGTCACCTCCATCTCCATCTCAACTCATATCTCATAACCCGAACACCCAGCCATACCGATCCCCAGGTAGACTATATATCGACCGTAGCCGATCTGCCACTTCGCACTGAGGACACCAGGGCAAGTCTGCGAACCCGCCCGGGCCTTATCACAACATCATCTTCACCACACCACATCACCACAACATCCTCCATCTCCAATGCATATGAATGCTCAAAAGAAATTAATGCAACACAATATATATATATATATCTTTGAACTGATAAATCATAAAATCATGCCGGTTACCAAATGTTGTGATAACATACTCAATACGATCAATTCAGTCAATCACCTCCCAGTATATGAATCATAACGTAAATCAACAGCCACGAAGCAAGTCAACGTTCACAGTTTGGTCATACGAAACACAAACAAGTCAACACAATTCAACATCAACGATAATAAGTCAAGTGTATTTCCCTACCTTTTCGCAATCCAAGCACACACAAGCAATCACTTATGATCATTCACTTATCCATCACCTACATAACATAATTATGTATAATTACCATCTACTCAGTCAATTAATCATGCACATAACCTAGACTCATCATAACTTAATAGGAATATCAATTTAAAGAACAAACACGACTTTTCCTGATTTTCCTGCTCATGGCAGACTCGGTATAAAATGAATAACTAATTCCAGAAAATTCGAATTGATGCAAGGCTAATTGAATTGGAACCCCATGAGTCTTAGCTACAATTTATATCTAAGGTGTTTTTCTCAAATTCCAAACTTATCAAGGGTTTTCAGACTGATTTAAAAAAACTGACAGAAACCGTCGCATAAAAAGTATTGATTCATAAAATGAGTTTGACAAATGATTCTTAAGTAAAACCAATGCCTAACTCATCTAAACTCTTTAAATTAAATATATAAAAAACGACCCAGCACCAATTCAATATCTAAATTATGTTTTAGAAGTAATCTTTCAGCCTCTACTGATTTGCGGACTTTTTAGATAGACGTTCACAAATAATTTCTTCAGGAAAAACTACACGGTGAAATGCTACCAATTTTCACAGGCATAAACTAGGCTTGGAATAAACATGAGTCTCTTCTTTAACTTTTTGCATCCCATGGCTTTAAGACAGGTAAAACACTCAAATAACACAGACCAACGAATCTGTAAATTGCTGTAACTATTCCATTCATTTATCTCATACAATTTATAATCAAAAACCCCCAAACCAATTCTAGGGTTACGAAAATTATCCCAATACTACTATAATTATGCTAATAATTGAATAAAGAGGTAATAGGATAGTCTACTTACGAAATAGGATGAGAATAGGCTGAGAAATCGCCTCGCAATTCCTCACGCGGCTCCCTTCACACACGGCTCCCTCTTCTCTCTTTTCTCTCTTTTCTCATGGTTAAAATGAATATGATGATAGGGAGATTAGGGTTTGGTTAGATGGGTTATACATATAGGATAGGTGCTATTAAGACGATACGGGCCTAGCCTAGTTAGATTAATTAAAACCCGAGTCACATAATTACCTGAGTCACAAATACACTACACGACCCAGCTGGTAACTCGGCCTAATATAATATCATATTAAAATACCGGGTATTACACTAAACCCCTATTATCACAACTAATAGTGATAGCTTGTGTGATATGAAGAATGACCATAAAGTTATAAATGTAATCTCTCAATTTCTTGACATGATGAATGGATGTATAACAGGCTGTAATCTTTGCCTCCATAACAAAGGTAGACAACTAGACATATTCTTTCAAGAGATAACACCACCATCTTACATAAAAACAAATCCTATACCGGATTTCACATCATCAAACACAGCCTTGAAGGTCTAATACACACTTCAGTATACATCAAATTATAAACAACACTATCATAAAGAATCTCCTACATAGTGTTCTCATCAAGTATACTTTAAGGACGACATTCATTCTTACTTAAATTGTCACTTTTAGATATAAAAGTTACACCAGGTTATTCAACATTATTTCTCCCTTAAGATAATCCTAGCTAACATTCTGTTAGACATGTCACACATAATCTTAATACCAAGCACAAAACATTCTTCCCCCAAATCGTTCATGTCGAAGACAATGAAAAGATTTGCTTTTGTGTCATGCAACAAACCAAGATCATTACTACCAAGTAAAATATCATCAACATAAAGAACAAGGAATATCAATTCAATATCCTCCCACTGATCTTGTAATATATGCAAATATCATTAACATTTCAACAAGTCCATTAGACTTGACAAACTTATAAAACTTCATATACCACTGACAAGAACCTTGTTTCAATTCATAAATTGATTCCTTCAATTTACATACATATGTTCTTTAACTTTCTCAACAAAATCATTCAAAACAGAACAATGAGAATATCCATTTTAGTATAACTTTAAATCATGAACAGTGAAAGACCTAAGAATCCTTTGAAGTAGTAGGTGAAACTGTTTCATTTAAATTCACACCTTCTATTTTAGTATAACCCTCTCTCCTTAGGTTTCTTAACAACACCTTCAAAATCCAACTTTATTTTAGATATTCACTTTACACCCGATTGGATTAAAAAACAAAACCCACTGGAGTAACAATTAACTCCTAAACTTTATTATTTATCTTATCGATTGCATCTCATCATACATATATAACCTCTTTTCATTTATCTGCTTGCAGAAAATAAATACCTTATTTATAGGTTATAATCTTATCTATTTCACCCAAGTCATTATCAACTTCCCCGATATAGACAACAAAATCACCATACTTAAATGCTTAAAGCCTTTTGAAAACACTTTAAAATGTGCAACAACATACGGGTTATGTGAAATAGCATTACTGGTCATCATACTTCCCCCATTAGAAAAAAAAGAATAAATATTTTTCTAATGCATAAATAAAAGACCAACAAACTCATGATGAGACAAATGAGCCTTCTATTACAATAGCAGATTTATAAGCCATTCTCTAGAAATTTAACTGTTATATACTCTACAAATCTTAAACTTTAAAATTTACAGGATAAGTAACAAAGAACTTAGGAATGGTTTTGGGATCAAAATTTTCCAGAAGAATTATAAATATAAATTCTCAACTTAACTGACAATCCCACACCATAAAAAAAAAGTTCAAACTTGGCTTTCATCCATCCATAGTTCATAAGACACTTAAAAAAAAGTTTTCAGGTATTGGATCCAAGATATATAAGGCAGATTTAAAAGCTTTACCTTAGATCAAATATGTTAATTTGTATCTCGAATCAAACTCCTCACCCTATCTTTATAAGTACAATTACAACGCTCAGTCACGCCGTTTTGTTCAAGAAGACTTGGCATCGTATATTGTCTAACAATAACAAGCTCATAAAACAACTTTAAAAACAACCATCTTTAAGTCATATACAACCATGAATCACCATGTTTAATTTGACACAACAACTTTCCAACTCGGTCTCATCTTTCAGTCTTAATTGTCATACATAACAAGCTCTAAACCTTGACAATAAATACTTTAAACTTAACAAGAGTCTTAGAGTTACTACTTATAAGATAAACATAACCACATCTAGAATCACCATCACTGAACATGATATATGACGTCTTTCCACAAATATATAGTAGTGGTTCACTAATGTTAGTGTGAATATCCTTTAAGAGTTCTTTAAAATTAAGTCCAGATGCAATTTCACATTTGACAAGTCCATGAAATTTCTCTTTAGAAACATGGCTAAGAATCCTATGCCATAAAATAAAAGAAGATAAAAAATTCTTTGGTCAATCTTCTTTTAGTTCCAACACTCTCAACATTCAAGAAAATATCATGGGAAATCAAATCCAATCCAATTAATACAAATCACCACAAAGGAAAACATTTCCAATCATATGAGAGTTATAAAATAATTCAACCTTTTAATTATAAGTGACCAAACGAAATCCACACATGTCAAATTGCGAAATGGAATCAAAAATCAAATTTCATCTCATATACGACACATAAAGAATATTTTCTAGAGTCAAATAAAAACTTGAACTAAGCTTTAAGACAACTGTTCTTATGAAATCCACATCAAGTTTCCCTCCATTCATTTCAAAAACGCTGACTATAACCTTACCTAATGTTTATTTGTTTTGAAACTCTTTAAGGAAAATACTTTTCATAAACAAATGAACCACTATCTAACCATCAAGAATAATATGACACATTTATTAAACATGATTTAAAACAAACTGAGGCCAATAAATTACATGTCTTTATTATCCTTGCTAACCAGATTTTGTATTTTAAACACTTTTATCAATTTATGGCCAGTTTGGTCGCAAAACACGCAAAACAAATAGGTAAGTCCAATAGTAATACTAGATTGTTTATTACTCTTAACCACATTACCCTTAGAAGTATGACATGGACTATACTTTTGATAGAGACCAAGTTTGTGCTAAGGGTTAGACTTGTTCTTTTGGAACTTATTCTCTTTAGTGTTCTTGTATAAATGTTACCTGACCTCCCCTTTGAAAATAATTGCTTAATGAATAAGTTCACAATTTCTTACTTTATCTCCTTTTCTTTTTCAATACTCACCCATATACGATAAGTCCATGACACCCATGTATCGATTTGGGGCACTAAGCTATTTTGAAGTGACTCTTTTCCGGGAAGAGAATTAAGAATTTAACCGACAAGGAACAATCTCAACAACGGGTACTTTGTCTTTAGTAAGATGATATGATATGCACTTCATTACTACTAATCACATCATACATGATTTAAATTAATAAGGCAGTCCATTAATTCCTTTAAATTCCAGACATCGAATTCTTCAATATCAACATACACAATTTATGTACCAATTCCCACCTATAAAGGTGATAGTCATTTTAAGCTTGAGTACTCTCATGTACGAGTGCAAGAGGTTTGTGCCCAGTTAAGTCGATATATACATATATTAATCAAATAAACCAATGGCCAACTTACCATCACTTTCCACTTAACAAAAGTATTCTCATTTATACTCTTAATAGCACAAATTTCATTGCTCAAAGAAAATTTGTTGACTAAAACAACAGATCAAGGCCACTATTAGCATGATATGAGTATAATTTCTTTATAACTTTACACAAGAATATGCTAGGGGAGTCGCAATATTCTCACAGGAATTCATATTATATTTTATGCATTCACCTTTGGGCAGAATACACAAAACACAATAACTACCTCCAACAGGAATCATATTATACCTTATGCATTCCCCTTTGGGCAGAATACACAAGACATTATAACTACCTCCAAGTAAATAGACAAGAAAATTTCTCAAAAATAAATCACCTTTGGGCAGATAAATTTCCAAGAAATCAAATTATTACACTTGTATTTACTCAACCACTTACTTAAATTAACTTATACAACTTCCCCTTTGGGCAGGAAATTATAGAAACTAATTCAAGAAGCACAAACATTCCGGAATCCTTACGAATTATTTTAACTATTAGTAGATAACCCGCTTTGGCCAAGCTAACCACCGCCAGATAAAATATTTCACCGGAACAATACCCATATACTTACATACATGCTATTTCCAGTTTTGAACTTTGTCAATATTAGATGAGCTTCATGTTATTTGTCATTAATCATTCGTTTTCATGATTAAATTTATTACGGGTCAAAGTACATACGTACATCACTCATTAAAATCTAATAACAAAGTGTAAAGTCACTGCTTAACTTCATTGTACATTGCTATATTTTTCTTTACTGAGAACAAAAATTATATGATAAACTGACCCGAAAGAGGGAGAAAAAGAGTGACATTATTAGAGAGTCACAAGCATAAACACAAATAGAAAATTTAATCAATCATTAAAAAATAAAAAACAGAAAAAAAACCGAAACCCAATTAAGTCAAATTGTGTTCCACGCAACAAAGGGAATTACAATTGTGTTCCACGCAACAAAAGGAATTACAAGACAAACTCCACCGACAAGTTTCAAAGCAACCGACAACGATTCAAGCCATATTTCATACTAAGTGCATATGCTCCGTAATTTATACGTACAGTACTTGATAACAATGGGTTTCTTATTAAACTTATAACCACGATGATCGGATACCCCAATTAACATTAACTATACCGATCAAACGAAAAAATAATAATAATAATAAACCCTAATACAATTCTGCTCTGATACCACATGTAAGATAAATTATAAGGATCATTGTATAGGGTACATACCTTTAATGCAAGAATAATCGAGATCGTCTGGAGCGTATAATAATAATAAGTAATAAGATGATTAGTATACTAGGATCTTCTCCTCCCTCTTCTAGGTTTTCTTTATGTTGACAATCAATGAGGCATGTCAACCCAATAACCTATTTATATAGGTTAGAGGTATTCTAGACAGGAAGAGAGACCTAGCCATAATAGAACTGTATTTAGCCCCCCATCAGGCTGCCCACTGTATAATAAACAGGCCCTACACTTATCAGTACCATCACACTAGGCTTTACCGGTCACATTCAACCCGTTTTCATAAATAAGAAAACCGACTAATGGAAGTCCAAATCCAACACACACTGCTACACAAGTCACTTAACCCCACATACACATGCAACATAAACCACAAAAGGTTGCCAAAAATGAAAATAAATAACTATTCAATGATACACCTCAAAACGAAATAAATAACTATTAACCGGGACGGAGGAAGTATTTCCTATAACTTGATTACTCTATTGATAGTCGATCACACTTTCTAACCTTCTAAAGTCATTTTTTTTTACATTTAATAATAATCATGAAGAAAGATAAATATATAGAAATTGATATCGTAAATGGATGTACATTTTAAGTCTCTCTCAGACTCAAACTATATGAACCTACGTAGTTATTTTTTAGTATGTCTTGTGTAAGGCAATTTTACACTAATATAATAGTAATACGGATCACCATATAACTCTATTATTAATGAGAAAAAATGGTTACTGAAAAATTCGATCTGTTGTACGATAAATTTTCCATACCAAATGGATTGCTACATGAGTGTCCGTTGTGTCCCTTAATAGTCATCTACCTAGGGCTGTTTACTCAGTGGTCCGGACCAAAAATCAGACCGGACCGGATCATTTGGTCTGGACCAGACCAGATCGAATTTTGTTTGGTCCGGTCCACGGTCCACCTATTTACTCTACTTTGGTCTTTGGTCCGGTCCTGGACCAAACCGAATAGATCGCGGAGCAGACCGTGGACTGAAGTTATGTAAGAAAAGAATTTTTTAAATTGTAATATTATTGATTTTATTTTCTACTTTGTTTACACGTATTATAAAATGTGTAATTATGTAGTTAAATCTAGTAAAAAAATAATACTCCCTCTATTTTTCTTTATATGACTTTCTCACATTTCGAGACACACACTTCTCTCTTCAATATTTCTCAAATTATATGCTTAAATATAGTGATATGTATACTCATATGAAAGAGTTTTTCATAAGTAATCTAATGATATAATTTTTATAATTTTTTACCAAATATTTTGTTGTAAATATTAAAGTCAAAGGCTCACCTCGAAAAAGCAAAACGTCATATATTAAAAAGTGGAGGGAGTATTGTTTATTTTGATCGTTACGAACTTCTCGAGTTCTAGTTTTATGTGCTAAAACATGTCAATGACTATAATATTTGGTCCATTTGGTCCGGTCTGGTCCGGTCCACGCATTTTATGGTCCAAAGTTTCAAACTGGACCGGACTAATATTAATATGGTCCAGTCCTTGGTCCACCTCTTAACCCTTCTTTGGTCTTCGGTCCAGAGAATTTGGTCCGATCCGATCCGGTCCCGGACCAATGAACACCTCTACATCTACCCCAACATTCAAGTGACATACATATAAAATACTACGACAACAATTAAATACGAACATCTTTGCGCGTCAGTAATTCGATAGATCAACAGACGGCAGCTTATTCAATGGCGTGACGTTGAAAGTTAGAATAAATACAGACCTTTAATTTAATTTGATCTTAAGTTCGAGAGGCACAATTGTTTTCCATGGATGTTCAGTTATTATACCTTCCTTACGATGTCACTTTTGATCAACGAACAATGACGTAATCTTGTCAACCTCAATTTTGATTACGTACATGATATGGTTGTCGTGATGTTTAAAATACATGATAAAACATAAATCGACAGGATGGACTAGTAAACATCAACGAACACTATAACAAGAGAATTAAATCCACTAACTCAGGATAATTAATTATAATCGAATCATAAAATCTTTGCCATGGAGCTCTAAGGGGTAATTAACTTGATAATTATGCAGGGGGTATTCCAAACCAAGGTAGTAGAGTTAGTACAAGAAAAAGCAACTTCACCATACAACATACAATAATGTAAGTGCCAATTATACCCAAACACGCAGCAACTATCGCTACAACAAAGAATTGAAATACTATCCACAATATAAAAACGAACTCTTTTAATTCATTATCCACCCTCAAGAATCGGCCTTCGGCCTTTGGTGGAAGCTTTTCCCACTTATTCATCATTGTTCTTTGATCGATGTTTCCTGAAGATGACATTCGATTATACATATTTTGGGTTTTGAGTTGTAGAGACGGAAAGAACGATCTAGTTATATATTATGAAACGGAGGTAGTATGAAGAATTGATGGTTAGGCTTGTATTTGTATATATAGCAAACGGGAATCGGATTAGAGTACCTAAAAGGACTTCAACTCCAATCAAAGGAAACTATAACTCATTTTCCATTTATTATTATGTACATGTACCTAGGAAATTAAACTTGCGTTGGATTTAATGTTTCAAAAAGAAGCAAATAAACTACGGAGTACTCCGTAGTAATTTGTTCCACATTAACCACAAGTTTCCAACTAATTTATAGTACAATTTTCGATACTTTATTTGTGTGGTTTTTTATATTGATTGTTCAATCTCCTATACGGGAGTGTTGCGGTTACCTGTCATCATAAGGGATTTCTTACCTGGCACATGTGGTTTGCAGGATATTGCAGGTACCCGGGATTAAACCCCTCATCATCCAAAAAAAAAAAAAAAAAATCGTGAATTTCATTATTTGTTTTACCACTATATATAAGAGCAATAGCAATAGTAGAACTTTATATAAAGTTCTTCATATGCCATGTCACAATGCACTAACCCCAATTTTTAAGAACTTTTGTTCACAAAATAGAAGAACTTTATATAAAGTTCCTAGATGGAAAAAAAATCATAAAATAAATAATGTAAAATGGTTTCTCACATTTTACAAAGTTATATTTATTGTTTGTACATTTTCCAATATTTTAGAACTTGATTCTTATTTTAGAATTTGGTTCTTAAAAATAAGAACAACTTTTAAATGCAATAGAAGAACTTTTAAAATAAAGTTCTTGGTGACAAACCCAATGCTAAGAACTACTATTGCTCTAAAAGTCCCATATCTACAATAATATATATTTACAATTTCGTGGTTTGGCCATTTGCGAAGTACCAAAATTGGCTGGTATGAACCCGACTATAATTCATTCACAAATCGTCACCTAACAAAATATTATACTTTTCCATCAATTATTAATTATTACCTTCCATTATTATTTATAATTTATAAATTATATTCATGAAATTAATTAATTATTATTATTACTAAAGATTTAAGATATTTACTAATTACTGTTAAAGGCGAATTGCCCCATTACTCGAGATTAGAATGCCACATTTTCGCCAAGAGCATTAACGTACACCCATACAATCACAAGCTGATTTATATGTATCTTATTATGCTCAAGTAACTGGGGATTTGATTGCTGAGGATCAAATCGATATTGGGGAAAATTTAGCGAAAATGGTTAAGAATTCATCTGTTGCTCCTTCAGGTATGATTCCAACTGAAACAGTGCGACAATTATATTACTTAATCTTACTGGATTGTTAGATAAACCTGTCACAGATACTCCTGTAATTGAACTAGACACGGATGTACCTTCAAGCTCGGGGATAACACCCCCTGCGACAGACCTAGGAATCGGAATTTCAAAACCTTGGGCTACGATTGCTAAACCTAAGCTGGGGATGAGTCTCCATTTTTGTGATAAGAGTTCTGAATCTCGAACTGTTGAGATAGTTGAGGAGGATGTAGAGGATGGGATAAAATTCTGGCAAAACACTCTCATGGGAAACTTTCTGGGCGCTAAACAAAACTTAAACAGGTTGATGAGTTTCTTCAAAAGTATTGGAAGAACATTGATAGACCAATAGTTCATTACTATAAGAAAGGCTGGTATAGCTTTCGATTCCTCTCAGAACATGATATGAATGAAATAGTAAAGGGAGGGCCGTGGAATATGGGTTCCAGTACTCTCGTTCTTAAGCAATGGACACCTACTTTCTCTAAGGAAATGGATTCTATCTCCATTGTTCCAGCTTGGATTTCGTTCCCTGATTTGGATCCGTTTATGTGGTCTGAAAAAGTATTGAGTAAGATGGCAAGGGTGATTGGGGAACCCTTATTTGCAGACCTTCTTACTACGTTCAAATCAAAACTCTCCTTTGCCAGGGTTTTGGTTGAGGTGGATGTGGCAGATGAACTACCTACAACATTGCAACTCACTTCCCCATACCATGGAGAAACACCGCAGAGAATCATCTATGAATGGATGCCACATTATTGTCATTGCTGCAGGAAATTAGGTCATACAAAGGAACATTGCAAGTTCACAAAAATTAATAAGAAACTTGCTGAAACTGTGCAAGCTAGAAAAGTTGTGCAGGAGTATAGACCAGTCCATCCTGCTGTTACTCCTCAGGCCACAGCAGCTCAGGATTCAGAATGCTATGAGCCAGGCCATATTCCTCCTAAGTCAGATGAGCAGATTTATACTAATTAATTAACTAAAATTATACTAGTTAACTAAAATTATACTAACTATACTAATTTATTACTACCTTTAAGAATACTCCACATCAAACTAATTAAAATAATTTACTACCTTTAAAAAACCAAACTTTATACTAACTTACTATATTCAACATTACTAACATATAATAACTTTCACCTTACTAACATTATACTAATTCACTAAACAATATAACCAATAAACAAAATCAACAACACTAACAAAACTAATATTAATCAAAATCAACAACACTACTATAACCAACCACAATCATCACTATCAAAACCCCCAATTTACACAACCCTTAATCTCAATTTCACCAAAACCTAATTAAATTACATTTAAAAACCTAATAATCAACACAAATGTTTATATAAATATATCAAATCATCCTAATACTAATAACAATAACAAAATAATCTAAAATTAAACAAAGTAATTGAAATTTAAAACAAAGAAAGAAATTATACCTTCAAATAGCTTAGGATGAACCGAAATAAGGGGCCAACTCTTCTTGCCGGCGTCGAGGTGGTCGCTATGATGGTGGTGTGGACGCGGGACCACGGGGGTCGCTCGGGAGGAAAAGCAAGCAAGTTTTTGCATTTGTGGAGTCGCCACCAATTTATTGTGGAAAATTGGAAACCGTTCGAATACCTCGTGCCATGTTAAGACACAAAGTAGTGACATGAACACCAAGAACTCGTTACCCTTAGCATTCTATTTCTAGAATGACTCGCGTGGATGCCAATGAACAGGGATGTTCACGGAGATCTGGAGTAAGGGGTGAGGGTACGTATTAGGAAGCTCTTTTGATCGAACACCTAATCCCGCCCGCCTCGATAGCGGCCTCTACTAATGATTAGGGAAGTTGTCTATACTTGATATGTTGAAGGTTATATGCATGCAATGCAACATCCATTAGATTAATCCTAGCATGTGAAGAATTAAACTAAGTCAGTAAACACGTAATTTAACATGCATTATGTCGAAGTAGGAATTTAGGGTTGATTGCATGTGAGAGCATACAAACAATGCGATAAAAATACAATAAAAATACAACAATAGAAAATTACAATAATTACAATGGGTTAATCGATTTACGTCGAAAATACACTTAAAACGGATGGTTTGGAAAAAAGAAAGGGAAATAAATAAATGAACAGCTTATTAGGTGATAATACGAGTAATAGTTAATTAATCCATAAACTAACGAATTAGGTCAAAACAACAACGAAAGTTCAGAGGCAGAATTCAACCCGGAACAGGCGTAGCACTGCTGCGTCCTTTGGAACAGGCGCAGTGCTTGCTGCGTCTGTTCCTGAGGTGAATTCTGGCTGTGAAGCCGGAATTGCATATCGTTAATGTTCATTGGTGATTTAAAGATTGATTATCGTTATTTGATTCGGATAGAAGTGGTTTAACGAATTATTTACATGCAAATAGGTCATAAAAACGATAAAACATGGACTCAAATTAATTAGGACAAATTAATTACAAGATTAATGTCAAGATTAACAATGAATTAAATTAACTAAAACAAATTAATTAGGTTAATAAAATTTAACTATGGATGATGATGATAAATAACAGATGTGAATATACCAAGGACGAATTCCAGAGACTTGATATCGATGAATCGAATCTCTAAAACCCGGATTGATTTTAATGACGAAAACCTGCAAATATGGATTATAAGGGATTTAAGTCGGGAATTTTAATGATGATAATTATTAATGATTTATATGCCAAAATTATTATGTTGAAATATGAACAAGAGCAAGCAAAGACGAAAGAAAATAAACAGACGAACTAAACAAAAGACGAAGGAAGAAGAAGGAAAGCAGGAACTGCGGCAGCCTCGGGAAGAGGCGCAAAGGCAGTCTTCGCGTCCCTTCAAGGGCGCGGCGATTCTTTGCGTTCCTTCTCGACATTTGTCTCCCGTTAATCCGTAAAAAGGGTTTGAATAAAGGTTTTATAAATCGGTTTTGAATATATTTTCGACGTAAATCTTACAATGATGATTACAAAATCTTACTTATACATGTTTTTAAGTTTTTTTAGTTGATTTGTAGTTTTTATAGGCGTGATTAACTGATTATGATTTGGGGATTAAATATCCAATACTATTGATGTTTTTCTATGGCTGTACTCCTCTCCCTGACCTCTCATCTTTTTTTGAAAAAAAAAAAAGTCCAGACTAAACTTCTTAACTCCCATGTTTCGGTGTTTTCAGAAGTGGCGCTGCGCCACCCTCAACGACATAGTTTGATCATCGTAGCGATTGATCGATATTGGTTGATTGACGTTCTGATTGGTTGCAGAGTATTGATTCTCGGACACAACCTTCATTCCATCCTAACAGGTAAAGTAGTAAAGCTACACTTATAATCTTAATATGCTTTCCTGTCATCTGTACACCCATTTTTTAGGGTAAAATCGTTTTTATTTTAATTCTATTTAAGTCAAACAAATACTTATTTTAATTGACTCACTAATGTATTGGTATATCGAGTTATTTCATTGAGACTTAAATTTATTTATTTTTCTGAAATTGTTTAATTATTAGGCATCCATTTGAATTAAGCTCAGGTGTTGATGACGACTAATATGCAAATGTTGCTACTATAGGTCTAGAGGAGTAGAAATTTCATGCTTCTTTTGCACAAGTTTGACTAATGTATCAGAATTTTTTGGTTAATGAGTGTTAATTAGCAAAATAATTAGATTATAAGGGTTCACTTGAAACTATTTGTGTCTATAGTGTCCACGTCATCGCTTTTTATTTTTTTTCTAATTTTTATATAAAACGCTAAGAAATTTAGCGGCTTTACAAAATGTCATCGTCCAAATATTTGTATCTGTTTTATATTTTTTTAAAAAAAAAAAATTGAAGAGCAAGGCCGCTGAGAAGTTCATTGGCTTATTACAAAGTTTCCAACAATTTTCAACAACTTTCATTAGCTACCCTACAAAATGACCGTACTGATATGATAAGTCGCTAAGATTCCTAGCGGTTTTGCCTTTTATATATAAAAAAAAATAAAAAAAATAAGTGAAGCCGCTAGGTTTCTTAGCGGTTTCATTAGCTAAGATGTGTTTATTAGTTTACAAATACTTAAGAGGGGTAGTCTCTCATATAACAGGCTAACAGCATATCCATTATATAGAGTATAATATACTAACTAGTATAGATCCCGCACAAATGCGCGGTAAATATAAGCCTTTTAATTTTTTAGTGTATTAGTTATAGATTTTAGATTTATATCTCGCAAATTTTTATAAAAAAATAACTAATATTAAAATTAATCAAAAGAATTGAATAATTCCATGAATTGTGTTTTTTATGAAAGTATTTTAACTACATCAAATTTTTTAAAAAAATCTTTTTTTTGTCACGAAGTTAATAATAGGAGATACAGTTTTTATGTATAGATTATTTTAAATGAAAAATTAGTTTAATAAATGAAAATCTAATTTATTTCCATATATAAGTTTGAGCACTTTGGAGGGAAAACTTTAGAGAAGTTGTATTCTCTTAGTATATAGGAGGATTTATACTTTTAAAATTTGTACCTCATTAATATTTAACAGTTCACTCCATTGTATTTTGATATGAAACAAAAAAATTGAAATGGAAAACTAATAAAAAAAATTATTTAAGTTGTGAATTTTTTTTAGTGAATGTTTTTTGTCACGAAGCTAATAGTAAGCATGTGTGAAGTTATTCTCTACATTAATAATTATTGCATTACTGAAAAATTTAGCATCTTATACTTTATAATTTAATATCAATTTTATTTTATTTCAATGAAAAAATCATAATTATGAATTTATTTAAAAAAGTTAAATTTTATTTATAAGAATATATTCATTGAAAAGATAATAATGTAATGAAAGAAAGTTTTATTTATTACCTTATTTAGCTAGATGCTTTTTGGAGGGAAAACTAAGAGAATTTTTATTCTCTTAGTAGTAGGGGGATGTTGATGTTATTTGTCATGTGAGTATGTGTGACGTAGAATTATTTATAAATCTGAATAACATGCAAATACTTATTAAAACGATTTCATGTAATTACGTATTATTTGAAAGTTACTATTAGAGAGAAAATGGTTTTAAAAGCTCTTATAATTGCTTATAAATTTGATAAATTTACACGTGAAAGATTTTTTGTACAAACTTGTAGAAACAATTAAGTTTGATTTTTTAGCATAGCTAGTGAAGTAGTGATAAAATGTGTTGAGATTCTTTATACTACCATTTTTTTTTGTATCTTAGCTTTCATCTCACAAACTTTCCTTTCAATATATTCCGTAATCCGTATAACTGTATAATAAGCAAAGTGTATACACACTCCCTACATTTTTTTATATATGACATTTTTATTTTCGGCATATTATGAAATATAGTTGTCAATAATTTATACAAAATTTACGATTAAATACCTTACTAAACAGATTTTTATATGTTGTGAGAGATATATAAACAGTGAATTGAATATTTCGAAATATGAAAATGATATACATCATATATATATAGAAACATATGATAACACGAAACATCAAAGGTGACAATAGAGCTTTACACCAGTGGCGGAGTCAGGAAGAGACCCTAACGAAGGCAAAAAAATTTAATGGGGACGAACGGGTAATAAACTAATAATGTAAGGAAACTCAAAAAAAGTTGAAAAATTTTAACTAAAAACTTCGAAATTTTCGACCATTAACAGGGCAAGCGCCCTACTAACCCCCTAGATCCATCACTCTTCACACCATGAGTCATGACTCATGAGATGTGAAACCACATTTTTAAGTTTTATTTAGCCATGATTAAGTGTTTCTTGAAGTTGATTTAAACTGATTATTGTAAGATTTATGAAAGGTTAATATTATTGATAATCATTCAAGCAATACAACATGTCCTTATATACTACAATTACATCGAAGCACAAGAAACGTATCTAGAATATTTACCCTAAAACTAAACTTGTAAACTAAGGTAATTACAAGATATGGAATAATAGAAGAAGGAAACTAATACACACGAGATATTATACGAGGAAATATGGAAAGCGAAATTATACGGCAATATTTCCAACATGCCCCCGCAAGACGGACGACCCAAGGGAAAGACCGATCTTGGACAGCAGTGAAGCAAAACGTGGTGACGGAAGCGGTTTAGTGAGAGCGTCAGCGAGTTGATCAGTACCAGAAATATGTTGAACGCGAAGGTGTCCTTTAGTTACTTGTTCTCGAACAAAATGAAAGGCAAGGGCCAAATGTTTCATCCGAGAATGGAAGACAGGATTAGCAGAATAGTGAGTAGCACTTAGGTTGTCACAGTAGATAACCGGTGGAGCAGAAAATGGAACTTGAAGTTCAGTGAGTAGCGAGCTAAGCCAAGTCAACTCAGCCGAGGTGGTAGCAACAGCTCGAAATTCGGCCTCAGTGGAGGAACAAGCTATAGCTCGTTGCTTTTTCGAGGCCCAAGAGATAGCATTACGTCCCAAGTAAGTAATGTAACCAGTTGTTGAAACGTATGAGTCACGATCCCCAGCTAAATCAGCGTCACAATAAGCGTGCAGACGAGGAGGCGAGGAACGATATAATTGAAGACCAACATGAGATGTACCATTCAAATAACGAAGAAGACGTTTTAGAGCACTCCAATGGAGCTCGGTTGGACGTTGCATAAACTGAGCAAGCCGATTAACAGAGAATGCAATGTCAGGACGAGTAAACGAGAGGTATTGTAGGCTGCCCAGAATAGCACGGTAGGTAGTAACATTCGAGAGAGCAGGACTCCCATCGTTGTGCAAGGGAGGGTGAACAGCTAAAGGTGTGTTAGCTGGTTTCGACTCAAGCATATTGTGGTTGTGCAATAAATCATGGATGTATTTTGATTGTGTCAAAAGAAGACCATTGGGGTTGGGGGTGACCTCTACACCTAGAAAATAAGACAAACTACCCAAATCTTTGAGGGCAAAACGAGATGCCAGTGAGGTGATAAAAGAGGAGACATGGCGTGGGTCTGAGCCGGTGACAATTATGTCATCGACATAGACAAGTAAAAACAGGGTGTGCGACGGTGTCGTGTATAAGAAGAGAGACGGGTCAGCAAGTGAGGCCGTGAAGCCAAGACCGAATAGGTGTTGCTTCAGTGTCGTGTACCAGGCTCGTGGAGCTTGTTTGAGTCCGTAAATTGCTTTGTTTAATTTACAGACATATGTGGGGTGTTCGGGACTAGTGAAGCCCGGTGGTTGTGACATGTAAACTTCATCTGAAAGATGACCTTGTAAAAAAGCATTATTAATGTCTAGTTGGCGTAAACACCAACCTTTAGTGAGAGCGAGAGATAGGAGAACACGTACCGTAGCCGGTTTAACAACGGGACTGAAAGTCTCGGAGTAGTCAATACCGGCACGTTGTAGGAACCATTTAGCAACCAAGCGAGCTTTGTACTTATCAATGGTATTATCGGGTTTATATTTGATACGATAAATCCACTTACACCCAATAACATTGTAGGATGGGTTGTGAGGAACCAGTGTCCAAGTATTATTATGTTGAAGCGCATTATGTTCAGCGGTCATTGCAGCGCGCCAGAGGGGATCAATGAGAGCTTGTTTTGTGATGTTTGGTAGGCGAGAGGGTGGGAGAAGGGTTGCTAGTTTAGCATATTTGGGATTGGGTTTGCGAATGTTGTTGGTGAGGCGAGTAACAGCACGTGGATGTGGTGGTGGTGGGGGTGGTGGTGGTGGAGGAGGGGTGAGGGAAGTAGTAGCAGTAGGGGAGGCAGGGGGGTTCGTGTTTGCAGGGGTGGTGGGGGAGGAAACACAACATCGGGATAATCACGCTTGAATTTGAAGCAGCTCGAGATGACGTGGCCAATTGCTCGGCAGTATTGACACTTGCCCTTGAATGGGGCAGGGGTGTAGTTGTCGGCAGCAGGGGGTGGGGCAGTGGAGGTGGAGGCACGGTTGTGGTTGGGTGTGTAGTTGCGGGTGAGGTCAAAGTTTATGAGCTTTTCGTGTAGGGCATCGAACGAAATAGGGTCATCTCGAGCGTTGATTGCATCGATAATTGGTTTATAGAGTTCATAGTCTAAGCCTCGAATAATCTCAGCTATGATATCATCATTGTCTATAGGCTTTCCTAGGATGGCTAGTTTGTCAGTGCAAGACTTTATGGAGTGCATATAGTCGGTGATGGTTTCGGGTGGACAAGGGTGGGAACCGTCGAGGTATTTGAGAAGGTCGTACCCGGTGAGGAACGAAGCAACTTGGTCTTGCCATTGCATAAACGTCAATGGAGTGAGCTTATCGACCATAGATAGGTTAACAAGGTAGAGTGGGACACTCGGTTCATGGGTGTTTTTGATAGTGTTGCTCGACATGGCTAGGGTTTGCAAGGACGTTTTGGAGTTGTTTAGGATCGTGAGGCGATTGATACCATGTAAGATTTATGAAAGGTTAATATTATTGATAATCATTCAAGCAATACAACATGTCCTTATATACTACAATTACATCGAAGCACAAGAAACGTATCTAGAATATTTACCCTAAAACTAAACTTGTAAACTAAGGTAATTACAAGATATGGAATAATAGAAGAAGGAAACTAATACACACGAGATATTATACGAGGAAATATGGAAAGCGAAATTATACGGCAATATTTCCAACAATTATATGGTGTTTGACTGCTCGCCGCGTAACAAATGTGTGTACGGAAATAGTAGTCAGTCAAAGGTTGGATTCTCAATAACATATTTGACTTGTTTGCATTACACACTCTTTGGTCAAGCTAACGGCTTTAGTTGTGTTTAGTACGGAGTCATTAGAAGGGTATGTTGATATAGATTGACAAATAGGGTACTATTTAGGTAGCAATTGGTCTCCCTTGTGACGGGTTACTATTTATGGCGGATATTTTGTGAGATAAAATGGTAACAAAATGGGTTAGTGGAGAAAGGGGACCACATGAATAGTGTTGCAGAGAGAGAAAAAGTGGGTACTTTGTGAGGTAAAATGGTATCCGTCACTCAAGAATAACGGATATGTGTCGTCACAACCAAGAATTTGTGTTTAGGTTAAGTCAATGTATAGGGCCCAATGATGTTAGTGTAAATTCATGTTCCATCTTGGTGGGTATAAAGAACGAATATAATTGTTTGTTAACATCCCCTATATATTAAAAGATCTCCCGCTTAAATTTCCCGCCTAAGTGATATTCTACTAGACAATATTTGTTTCCTAATTCGTTAGTGTTAACTATCTATATCTACTACTATTAAACAATATTTATTTCTTAATTAAACAATATTAACTGTATAACATCATTCATTATTTAAATTTTATATAAATAAGGCTAATAAAATATCTCATTTAAATTATATATACAAATTTTCTACCCTATTCAAAATAGAGGTAAACTGCTTTAGTTTAATTAATTATTAAAGTCTTTAAATATCTGTACCTAAAATACCGTGCATTTGCACGGGTAGCTACACTAGTTTTTATATAAAACCGCTAAGAAACTTAGCGGCTTTACAAAATGTCATCGTCCAAATATTTGTATCTGTTTTATTTTTCTGAGAAGTTCAACGGCTTATTACAAAGTTTCCAACAATTTTCAACAACTTTCATTAGCTACCCTACAAAATGACCGTACTGATATGATAAGCCGCTAAGATTCCTAGCGGTTTTGCCTTTTATATATAAAAAAAAACTAAGTGAAGCCGCTAGGTTTCTTAGCGGTTTCATATAAAAATTGGAAAAAAAATAAAAAGTGATGACGTGGACACGTACTAAGGTCCCAAATAGTTTCAAATGAACGCTTATTACCTAATTATTTTGCTCATTAACGCTAATTAACCAAAAATTTCAATGTATCACACCTTCTCCTGAAGTCACGACATTTTTGTCTAACTAATAATTTATTTGAAAGTTTGTCATGCATCTCCTTAATGTAGTGAATTTTAGTTATTCAGCTGTCAATTTTGCATCATTCGAACAGTATATGGTATCCTTAATTCCTGCTTCCACAATAGCATTCTAAGCAATAAGTGATTCTGCATACATCAGAATAATTACATGAACATGGTCACCTCCAGGGACGAAGTTAGGGTGAAATTTTGACCTGGGCCGATTTCGACTTCTTATATATAAGAATTTTTGATTAGATAACTTACGAAACATACAAATTAATATGTATTTTCAAGGAATTATTAAATTATACATTGGTTTTTTAAACGGACTTACTCCATATTTTATATATAAAGCGTAGATTGGTGAGACAAATCTAAAATATAAATGATAATAAAACTATTTTAAGACGGTACTATTATAAACTAAAGTGAGACGAAAGACATGAAACAATCACTATTGCAGTAATGGTAAAATTGTTTACCACTGTGCCACAACAGATTATTGCTATAATTACTGCCATTTATTATACTTATGCTTGAAAAGTTCACCCGGGCCGTGGCCCATCCAGCCAGGGCTGAGCTTCGTCAATGGTCACCTCTCATTTACAACAAGGTCAACCTCAATCATAGATAGATGGCATTCCAGTTGTAATTAGGGAAGCGCCCTTTTCATCGGATGGAGTTGTAACTATGATATATTGTCATTATCATTTTGCAGGGCTTTCAATATATTTTAGACCAAAGTTAACTTTTAATGTTCGTTAATTGCTACATTAGTTAATTCAGCATTCAAGAATAAGTAAGCAACTATAGGGACAACTGTGTTTTGGCATTGGCCAAATGGTGTTTTTTCTTATTATCCATCAATTCTACTAGAATACTAGGGGTTATATCTTATCCCCTATTTACTAAATGAATAGGCGAAATTTCAACTTTTTCCGCCTAAAAATATTTCCTATAATAGTGTTTTGTATTTTTAGCATATACTATATGTGTGGACATGATAAGTTATAAATGGATATAATCTTTTGTATTTAAATATTTATAACATTTAATATTTCACATTCTGCACAAATTTATCTCCGATCTTTTTAGGATAAAGAAATTCTTTTTTTGAAAAACTTATTGTTAAAAATTTATTGACTTTTTATGATAATAAGTTGCAGCTAAAAAATATGGTATTTTTAAATATTTGTTAAAATTCATTGACTTTTTATGATAAAAATTTGCAGCTAAAAATATGTTATATTAGTAAATACTAGTTTTAAACCCGTGCAAAATTGCACGGGTTTGTATTTAGGACGATATGAATGTTTTTTGATGAATGTTTTATTTTTAAATTTCTATTGTAATTATCTAATAGTTTAATATCAGTGATCTACATGTTAATGTAGATCGGTGATCTAACTGGAAATGAACATTCTCCACGTAAATAAGATGCGTTAAAACCACAACTATCGGGTGAATGTTCATTTCCAGTTACAGACGGATTAACATCAGTAAGAGTTTCACCATATTCGGCACATAGATCTCTCACTAAGCGCTCAACAACATCGTACTATCTAGTTTTAAAAATTATTTAAGTTATTTAATTTATTCGCATTGTTTGTAATAATTAATTTCATTAATTTCTGTAATATATTCCCATTATATGTAATTTATTCCCGTAATTAAATATAATTCATTCTCGTAATTATGTAAATTTATTATTAATTATGTAATTCGTTCCGATTAAATGTAATTTATTTCATTTATTCCGATTTGTAATTCATTCTGATTATATGCAATTAATTTCATTTATTCCGATTGTATGTAATTATTTCATAAATATTTTTAAGACATAAATTGTCGCATGGTTGTATTGGCAGACGATTTTAAGAAATAAATTATTTGCACACTAACGGGACCCAACGTAACCTGAATTTAAAAAAAAAGTTGTGCAAATGACGTGGCACATTCTCCATTCAGCATTGTCTTCTGAATTAATAAAGATAAGATTTGTAAATTAACATCATTAATTTCTCGGTAAAAAAACAAAAAAAAAAATTCAAAAAAAATACTCATTTTATTACTTCTTACGATTTAAACTTTTATTCATTTTTCTAATCAAAATACATGAAGGAGAAACATGAAAAATAAGTGAATTGTCAATTTATTCTATTAATAATAAACTAAAAAGTAAAACTCTATAAACTATCGTGCATATATTGCATGAGGTCTATATTAGTAACTCTATAAATACCGCGCATTCATTGCACGAAATCTAAACTAGTTATCCATGACTAAGGTTCATATATGGAAAAATTACAAATAACCACCGCGTATTTACGTATTTTTACAAATTACCACCACGTATTTACGTATTTACAAATAACCCCCTAACTTTAATGTATATTCCCCAATCACCACCGTATTTTTAACCCGAGCATCGTTTTTCTTATTTTCCGTCTTATTAAGTGACGATTTACGCTAAATACCAAGATTGTCCTCATTTAATTACACAAACAAAATCTACCCAAATACTCCCTGCATTTCCCAATTCAATCGATTTTCCTAAAGTCCTAAATTTTTCCAAACCCTAAAATCCCAAATTCCAAAATCATTTATCCCCAATTCAATCAATCAAATTATTTCAATACTATTCTTCCTTCTCGATTTCGCTGCAAAAGTCTTGGTTACACGAGTTTGTCTTTGTCAAAACAAGCCATAATTTGGTCTGTCTGAAACTATTCTTTCTGAAGTCCCATTGTCACTCTGATTTGGCTAATGAAAAAACCGTTTGCAGATTCCTATATGGCCATATAAGCATAATGAGTATGAAAGATCTATACCAGTAGCTTTCACTTACTACGGCGCTTCATTTTCAAAGTATTGCAGCGAAATCGAAAAGGAAGAAGAGTAATATATGACTTAGGTATTGAGATAAATTAATTGATTGAATTGGGGATAAATGTTTTTGGAATTTGGGATTTTAGGGTTTGGAAAAAATTGTAAATTTAGGGGAATCATTTGATTTGGGAAAATGTTGGGAGCATTTGGGTAGAGTTTGTTGTGTAATTAAATGAAGGCAATTTTGGTATTTAGCATAAATCGTCACTTAATAAGACGGAAAATAAGAAAAACGGTGCTCGGGATAAAAATACGGCGGTGATTGGGGAATATACATGGAAGTTCGGGGGTTATTTGTAAAAACGTAAATACGTGGTGGTAATTTGTAAAAATAGGCAAATACGTGGTGGTTATTTGTAATTTTTCCAAAGTATTATTTGCCAAATATCACCATTTGCATTTTTGTAGCCCTAATTCTAAACGTTGCTTGTTATGGTCGAGTAAGTACATGATATATGAGGAAATAATTTATAAGTTTTCAACAACTTGCATTAACTATTTGAACAATAATTGGGATGCAAGGTTAATTTTTTTCCATATTCGTGTGTGAAAGGATACTTTTATCATGTCCCACTATGTAAGATTAGTTTGAAGTTCACAAACTATTGCACGTCATATGGAATCAATAAATCGTTCACATGGATAATGAGTTTTGTATATTCAGCTTGTCAAAGAAGAATAATTAGTCAGCAATAATCTTCGCTCAATATATAGTAAAGCGCTGTAAGGACCTTATTATGGACATGAATGGCTCGGTCAAATTGGAGTATACCTATCGTGAATCTAATCGTGCGGTTGATTGACTTGCCAATCGAGGGGTTAATGTTGATCTCAATCCCACTCTACTTAATGCTCCTCCTATGGAACTTCAACCTATTTTACGAGAAAATATTCTTGGAGTGACTATTTCCCGTGTAATACTTAGTTAGTCATCGGAATTCGCCCCTCTTATATAACAATAATGCAATAATAATGATTTGAGAGACCGAAGTCCTAAGCTCATGTGTTGAGAGACAAGGAGGTCACAATGTCACATGTTGACACAAAACAACATAAGCTATGCTTTAGATTTGATTGATCCTATTAAAACCTTAGCATCACCACTCATGTGTATTCTACCTTAGATTATGTCATACTTATTGTCATCATCTCATTGTTCTTTTGTTTGAGTAATTGAGTTGATAAGTTGGATAAGTAAGTCTTCCTTAATATGACACTTTTCATTTTAAATGAAAATTTGTGAGATTGGATTAAGTCTATTCCATTTTAAATAGGCCAGAGTTATGATACTCCCTACTTTCTGTAGAAGTTATATGAGAAAAGGCATAATATTATTGATGATTATACAAGGTATTTATAGTGATACAACGATACATTGAAAACCCTAAGATACAATGCTTGAAGAGCAAGACGGAAATAATTACAATTTAGGAAAAGGCGGAAATAATTACAATAAGGAAAGCTAGAATATATGCAAGAAATACTAATGGAAATATATTAAACTATGTATGATTAACACGGTCCCGCAAGATGGACTTTCCGGAGGTAAGACCAATCTTGGAAATTAAGAACTGAAAACGAGACCGAGCCAGTGGTTTAGTGAGTGCGTCGGCCAACTGATCAGCACCTGAGATATGAGTGACTCGAAGAGAACCTTGACGAATCTGGTCCCGGACAAAATGAAAAGCAAGCGCAAGGTGCTTCATACGGGAGTGAAAAACCGGGTTGGCAGCATAGTGCGTAGTACTTAAATTGTCACAGAAAATAACAGGAGGGAGAGGAAAGGTAACACGGAGCTCACCAAGGAGAGAGCGAATCCAAGTGAGCTCGGCAGAAGTAGCAGCCACAGCGCGAAATTCCGCTTCTGTCGAGGAGAGAGAGAGAGCCCTTTGTTTCTTCGAAGACCAGGAAATAAGATTAGACCCGAGATAAACCAGATAACCTGAAGTGGAGACGTAATCATCGCGATCACGAGCCCAATCGGCGTCACAAAAAGCATGGAGGACAGTTGGACTTTGACGGCGTAACTGTAAACCAACATTAAGAGAGCCTTTAAGGTAGCGAAGGAGTCGCTTGAGAGCAGCAAAGTGAGTATGTAGAGGATTCTGCATGAACTGGGCAAGCTTGTTTACAGAGTAAGAGATGTCGGGACGAGTTAGGGACAAGTACTGGAGTCCACCTAAGACAGCCCAATATTCAGTAGCATTGGAAATGGGATCACCAACATTGTGTAGGAGAGGTTGATCAGTAGACAGAGGAGTAGGAGACGGCTTAGCGTCGAGCATGTTATGACGAGAGAGAAGGTCATATGTATACTTCATTTGAGAGAGGAAAAGACCAGCAGCATTGGGACGAACTTCCACACCCAAAAAATATGAAAGAGGACCAAGGTCCTTAAGTGAGAAACGCGCTTGGAGAGAATCAATGAATACCTGCAGGTTAGTAATGGAAGGTCCAATGACAACAATGTCATCAACATACACAAATAAATATATGGGATTAGATGTTTTAGTAAAAAGAAAAAGAGAAGGATCAGCGAGTGATGCTTCAAAGCCAAACGATAAAAGGTAATTACGGAGCTCAGTATACCAAGCCCGTGGGGCTTGTTTCAATCCATAAATAGCCTTAGATAATTTACAAACATGCTTAGGTTTAGATGGATCAATGAAACCAGGGGGCTGGGCCATAAACACGGTTTCATGAAGGCGGCCTTGTAGAAAAGCATTGTTAATGTCGAGTTGCCGAAGATGCCAACCATTGGTGATAGCTAGAGATAACAGGACCCGAATTGTTGTAGGCTTAACAACGGGGCTAAAAGTTTCCGAGTAATCAACACCCGATCGCTGATGAAACCCTTTGGCAACGAGTCGTGCCTTAAATTTGTCGATGGTATTGTCAGGTTTGTACTTGATACGGTACACCCATTTGCACCCAACAACATTCTGATCTGGATGCGGGGAAACAAGAGTCCAAGTTTCATTTTTGATAAGCGCCTGATACTCATCATTCATAGCATCGCGCCACCTGGTGTCGAGAAGGGCTTGTTTTGTGGTTGTGGGTAGGGCAGTAGGTTCAAGGCAGGTGATAATTTTTGCATATTTAGGATTTGGTTTTCGTATGTCATTGGATAAGCGAGTAATGACAGTCCTAGAAGGAGGGGGAGGGGGTGGTGGTGGTGGTGGTGGAGGTGTGGGAGTACGGGCAGGAGAGTTGTGGGGTGTTGCAGAATGCCGAGGAGAGGTGGGAGGAGTCTGAACAGGGGGGGAAGAGTTGACAGGGGTAGATGGAGTGGGGGAAGGGGAGGAACTGGCAGGGGTAGATGGGGTGGTGGAGGAAGAGGGAGTACCATCAGGAGGTGGCAGAGGGGAAGAGATAAGAGGGATGCTGAACGAGCACCAGTCAGAGGGCGTAATAGAGGGTGTAGGAGGAAGTTTAGTGACAGGGAAGGAGGGAAACACGGTTTCAATAAATTTAACGTGCCGAGAGGTGAAGATTTTGCGTGAGGCAACATCAAAGCAATGATAGGCGCTTTGAGTAGATGAGTAGCCAATGAATATACACGGAGCGGAACGTGGGTCGAGTTTATGTGAGGAATAGGGGCGAAGCCATGGATAGCATAGGCATCCAAAACTTCGTAGTTTTGAGTAATTTGGCGAGCGTTGAAATAAGACTTGGAACGGGGAAGAGTATTGGAGCGTAGGAGTTGGTAGCCTATTGATTAAGTAAGAAGCAGTTGTAAAAGCATATGACCAGAATGAGGAGGGAAGTTTGGCGTGAGAAAGAAGAGAAAGACCCGTCTCAACTATGTGACGATGTCGTCTTTCGGCAAAGCCATTGTGCTCGGGAGTATGAGGAGGGGATGTTAAGTGAGAAATGCCATCAGATGTAATAGTCGGAGTTAATTTAATGTATTCTCCACCATTATCGGAGTAAAGATGAATGATGGGTCGGTTAAAAAAATTTTCAACCAAGGCACGGAAACGCTGAAAGACAGAGGCAGTGTCGGATTTGTTTTTAATTGGGTAAAGCCAAATATATTTGGAAAAGTGATCAATAAAAACAACATAGTACTTGTAATTATCAATAGAATGAATAGGAGAAGTCCACACATCAGAGAAGATAATATCAAGAGGAGCAGTAGAAACTAATGTAGAGACGGAAAAAGGAAGCTTATGACTTTTATTTATCTCACAAGAGTTACAGTGACTAATGTGAGAGCTATTATGTAAACTAAATTGTCGACAGAGACGACTAAATATATTGATAGAGGGGTGTCCGAGACGGTGATGCCACGCCAAGGTAGAATCAGCAAGACCGACATGAACACTAGGAAAGCTTGGAGTCCATTCATAGATGCCACGATCAATTGTTCCTTGAAGAAGAACCTTGTTCGTAGTTTTGCCCTTTATAGAAAAAGAAGAGGATGAGAATTCGACAAAGGCATTATTGTCGAGACACAGTTGTGAAATAGAAAGAATTTTACGAGAAATTGTAGGAACGTATAAAACATTATTGAAAATAAGAGTTAGAGATGAAGAAATAGGGATAGAAAATGAACCTATATGCGAGATGGGGAGACTGGAACCATCACCAATAATAAGCTCGTCAGCACCATCATAGGGAGTGTGCAGAGCAAGTGTAGAGAGGTCATTAGTGACATGGTGAGTAGCACCACTGTCTAAGAGACCTTGAAGATGGGAGTACTGACACTTACCTTTGAAGATGGGAGTGTCATTTGGTGTTGGCAGAAGACCAGCAGAGGGTGATGGGGCAGAGGAAGGGGCACGGTAGGGTGCAGGGCGATGGACAGCAGCAAGGGCAGAAGCAGGGAAGTTTTGTTGTGGTGGAGGTGAGGTTTGCAAGAGCAATTCGTGGTTAAGAAGCTTCTCGTGGAGAGCTTCAAGGCTAATGGGATTGTCGCGAGCACGGACGGCATCAATGATAGATTTATAGGTATTTGAATCGAGTCCTTTGAGAACACGATCAACGATGTCTTCATTGTCAAGTACCTTACCAAGAAGGGCAAGTTCAGTGGTACAAGAGTGTACCGCTTGCATATACTCAGAGACGGAGAGATCGCCTTTGCTGAGATTTTCAAACCGATTTTTGATTTGAAGAATATGACCCCGAGAGGGGTTAGCATAGGTGGTGGACAGAATAGTCCACACCTCGTGGGAGGTGGTGGCCTTAAGGACTAGAGGAGAGACGGAAGGGTCAAGAGTGCCAAGGATAGCACCTTTGAGAAGGCTATCTTGACGCATCCAAGTAGCATAGGCAGGGTTTGGGGACTTTTTGGAATCCGGGGCAGTGAGAGTAGGGTCGGGTTTGGGAAAAGTGCCATCGACATACTTGAGGAGATCGAAACCAAAGAGGATATCAGCGACTTGTGTCTTCCATGTTTGGTAAGTTTTTGGGGTGAGTTTTGTGCAGCTGTTGAAGTTAATAAGAAGGAAGGGAGAGTTGGGTTCATTAGGGTTGGCAAAGGAGAGACCAGATGTGGTCATTGTGGCGGACGAAAAAAAAAATTTGGGATTTTTCAGGATCAAAAGCTCGATACCATGTAGAAGTTATATGAGAAAAGGCATAATATTATTGATGATAATACAAGGTATTTATAGTGATACAACGATACATTGAAAACCCTAAGATACAATGCTTGAAGAGCAAGACGGAAATAATTACAATTTAGGAAAAGGCGGAAATAATTACAATAAGGAAAGCTAGAATATATGCAAGAAATACTAATGGAAATATATTAAACTATGTATGATTAACACTTTCTAATAATTTTCAAGTAGAAGTTGTATTTATGAGATAACGGTCAATATTTATCATTATTTAAAGTTTTTTCACAAATTTTAAATAAATAATAACTATATGCTGGAACATAGAGAGTATTCGGAATCTTATTTTGGCATTTACTATATGCAAATTTATTTAAAATGTAAGAATCACGAGCCATAATGATGTCATAAAATTCGAGAAGTTCCGTGAAATAATCCATCAATAGATCCATTAAGAGTTCTTTGTACTCTATAAGCTAAGGTAAGAGTTGTTTTCTTTTAAAATTCAATTTTCAATATCAGGATAAGAGCAATTGTTGATATAAATTCTATAAAAGTGATTAAACTGTTAAGAAGTACTTAATTATAAGGTTAATGAGTTCATCTAACGTATCAAACTGTTAACAATAAGGCTTTGGCATGGGTAAGAAACTAAATAAAAAAAACCTAAAAAAAATTGACATTCACATAACAATTGTTCAGAGTAGTTAGTTAATCTTTGCAGTTAGATAAGAGTACAATAGGACATAAATTACAATGGAGTATTACACATTTACAAATTGCAAATACAATTGTATGTCAATATGATGCAATTAGTTAGGCTTTCAAATGTTAACTTTTAACACCTTCATTAAACTTGTCATTATGTTCAATTGTTTCATTAATAGGCTCTATCATCTCTTCCACAATCTCTGCATCGTGCTTCACCACATCAACCTGCAATCACAAGAGAAACAAAGTAAACTGACTTGCTAAATAAGTTGCGCACTTGCACTTTGTTCTATTATTACATAGCAGCTCTTTCATTTAATATTTATATAAAAAATCCGAAATCAATGTATTTCTAAAACTAAGTACATTTGACCCTTATCACATTATTTTCAGTAGTTATTGAGGTACTGGGTGGTTGTTGCAATTGTCTAATTAAGTGCTACTTGGTAATTGTTTTTTTTTACCATGAGTATTCTCTACTGATATTTTAAATTATTTTATTCAGGGTACTAAAGACAACTAATTAGCATGATTTATACGTATGAATTTCAAGTGTGTAAAACATGAGTATCAAACCTTGTGGAGTATTTCTTCAGCTATATGTGCATCTTTAGCTGCCTCCTTAGAAACATGCTCAACTATCAAAGCTGTTTCCTTAAATTTGTTACCATTAGGAAGATTATCAGCCACCTCTTCCGATACCTTCTCCATCACCGTGGCCGCCTTTTCCACCATGACCGCTGCTTGTTCTACCTCCTTGATCACTACTTCTGCCTCTCCTAATTAAGGTAAATGAATGTTAAGGCCTTGCTAATATTTTTGGCCCAAAGATCCCAACCAAACGTTTTATGCCATGGGCTTTTTCTGGTAAAATTATAGCCCAATACAAAAAAAATTAGCCCATACTTATTTTTGCTTTTCTCTAGGAGTGAGTCGTAAAACGGTTTTATATACGTTATCACTTTTTTTTTATTTGTTTTTTAAAGAATTTGTGATTTATTTTAATCAAAAGATAGATAAATAACTGCGACAAGCATACAATCGGAATACTTTGTAAGTTTTAATTATTTAGGAAAATGGTGTCTTACCTCCTATTTTGAGGAGAGCTGCCCACTTTGGGGTCCAAAATGCTAGAAGTAGAGAAAAAACGGAGCCAATAACCAATTTGAACCTGCCAAAATAATCATAGATCATCCTGCATTTGTGTTAGACTTGTCAATTATCATCATATAACCATTTTTTGTCAAATGTTATCTTAATATTAATTTAACTTCCCGCCCTAAAACAAATACGGACTCGACACAACATCATCTCATGTCAAATTGTTCTCACAATAATTTAAACCTGAATCCCGTAAATTTGCGATTTATATTTTAATCAACAGAACCAACTCATACTAGAAATATATCACCTTTTATGAATAAAGACATCATTTTGGCCTTTTGTAGTCAATATTTAAGAATTGACCATAATATACTATTCTATAATAAATACCCAATGTATAAAACTATAATATGAATATATGATCCTAAAATAAATAAACTTTTCATGAAAAAAGTCTTTCAAAAAATTATATCATCAATTAATATTTATATCTGATTGTAATATTTTATCAAAAAATATTAATATTTTATAGTAAAATGGTTACTTTAGTCTGTCTTTTAACTTTAGACGGAAATAGACCGATGAAACAAGAATTTGCCTAATGCTTAAAAACAACATGAGCAAGATAGCGTCTTGTATATGAGTATATCTTGGTTGTAGGAGGGAGTACCACATAGGAAAACGGCCACGTCCAGGAGGTGCCGGAGGACGAAGAGACGGAGGCTTAGGTAACGGTGATGATGACGATCCTCCATCGTTTCCTGAAGAAGAATAAGAAGCAGCATGAACAAGTCTAAGACCAGTTAATTGCGTGTTTCCAAACCCATTATTATTAACTCCTACTCCTTGCCTCGCAGCAGCTACCATGAAACTTGGATCACTTTGATTATTAGCAATTGATTTTGATCGATATAGTCGAAAAAGCTCTACAACACCGCGAATTTTGTATGATCCTACACTATTCTTCATCCCTTTCTTGCAAATTGTTTAATTTTGCACTTGAAAGACCAAAATTACAAGTTTGTTTAGTAGTTTACGTAAAGACGGTGTGGTGTGTCTTATAACTAACTGTATATATAAAGAATTGTTCATGAAACGTACAAGTACATTATTGCTTATATAGGTCTAAAGAGTAGGATGAAATAAACAAAATCGGCTTATTTAAATGCTTGTACTACTCCTTTCGTTTCAGTCAATAATTTACATTTACTTTATTTTTCCCTCACAAAATAAAGTAAATGTAAATTATTAATTGAAATAGAGGGAGTACCTTCTAATATTGTAGTTTGTGATTTGTGAATAACACATTCTTTTATTGATAATCGTTGGTTAATATACGCAACCATATAAAGAAAAAAACATTATAACATGAAAGTATTATCTAGAGATCAGAGGTTATACTCACTGTCTCAATCAGTAATTTACATTTTTTTTTATTTTTCCCTCCCAAAATAAAGTAAACGTAAATTATTCACTGGAACGGAAGGAGTATATGGTTATTGTGACAATTTGGACATTTGGTAGAAGTATTCACAAGTAACACATTTTGGTCTTAAAATTAAAGCCAAATACCATTAATTTAAGCAACACTTGCGTTGCTTTCAAGTTATATATTTCCAACCCTTTTAATCCCTTGTAAGTTTTGCTGTTTTTTTTTGTTGGATTTAATCTAATTTTTTAATTACAACAAATGCATTTTAATTTCCCTTTTTATTTAAGTGTGTTTATCCGTAGTAAATTCACGTTTCTTTTAGTTGTTAAGAGTTACTCCCTCTATTCCGGTGAATAATTACTTATTTTATTTTGTGAAAGGGAAAATAAAGACGGAAGAAGAAATACAAAGGAAGATGCATGTTGGAGTAAAAGATTAGAGAGTAGTACACGCACTACATGTTTAAGACTTTCACACTAATAGTACCCTCTTTAATGCTTAGAGGATGCTTATTGGTTAATACAAGGGACTTTCATGCGACCGATTAATCACTACTCCCTCCTATTCAATCTATAATTCCCCTTTCTCTAATATATGTGAGGAGTATTATAATGAAAGGGGAACATTAGGCTAAATAGAAGGGAGTACATTTTTTCTGACACGTTACAAATTATGACAGAGACGTAATTTATTTTCGCAGTACAATTTTTACTCATTACAGTACTTTTTGCACCAACCTTTCCATTTCTTTACCCTTCACTAAAAAAACATCAAATCTAATTCTCTCTACTTTCTCTCCACCTCCCCTCCATTGTTAAAGACTTTAAACTTCGTCAATCTCCTTAAAATTCTTCAATTATGAACGATAATTCAAATGAATAGCATGTATTTAATTCGTTAATCTCATATTAATAATTTAATTGACTATTTCTTACAATTTTACTTCTTTTAATTAAAAATCCCTCTTTAATTAGGGTTTATATCTAAATTAATTAAGGGATAATTACTACAGTATGGTGGGCTTGTTTGTTGTAATTTATGGCCAGGCATGGCTGGTGTGCTTTGATGGAAGTCTACCGGCGACGTGATAGTTGAAGTTGGAGCATGGTACAATGGTAATGGTGTTTGTGTGAAGTGGTACGGTGTTTGTGTGCAGTAATGCCATTGATTTTTCTATTTTTTTTTTACTCAATGCCATTTTTCCAATGTAGCACATAGAAGTTTACGAATATAATACATGTGTTTGTAGAGACAATTTATGAAAGAAGTATATAACTTATCGACGTAGTACATGATTAATTAGGGTGGGTAAAATTAGAGGATTATGGGTAAGTGAAATTAGAGAGAATAGTAGTTTAGAGAGAAGTTAGAGAGGGAAAATGGAAAGGGAAATGTGAGGGGTATAATTGTCAATATTGTACTACGATGAGTAAAATGCGTACTGCGAAAATCAACACCCTTAAATGTAATCACTGTCTGATAATAAGAATTTATAAATGATCATCTTTTATTAGAACCATGCACTGGGGCACTTAATTTTGTCACTCGGACGCTTAGTATTACCTAATATAACCATTTCAGACAATCAACATGTGGACATGGGTATAACACTCGAGCACTTAATTTCAAGCGATAAACATGAATTTTCATTAAATACTTGCGTCCAACACTATCTATTACTCGCTTATAATCTTTCAGTTCTATTGAAATGTGATACCTCTGTTACCACTTCCTCGAATTGAGAATCCTGCATTCATTATACATTTGACCTTTAAAACAATCACTTTCAAAAACTCGTGAAAAGGGATGACAACAGATCCTGAGCCTTATAATGATAAGCTAGGTCTACATCATAAATTTTACTCCCGTAAATGTTAGACCCGTCAGATCTGGGTTAGATTTGGTCTTGAATATGTCAACTTGATCGGTCTGGGTTGGATCTGGATCAATTGACGGGTCAAACTATGATTGAATTATCAACATAACTTTTCGGATGCTATGTATAATAACTCGGACCACATTTGCTTAGCTTTCTCAATATCGAACTTTCTAGCTTTCAAGAACTGTCAAATGATACATGCGTCTGTTAACATCTATTAGGACTGAGTACTCTCGAAGAATAAAAATCCTCATATGACTGCTAATCTGCTATTACTGCTATAAGAAAATCTCGTGATCCATAAGTCCTAATAAACCGACAGTTATAAAGGTTGGGTTAAAACCATCTTGTAAAACTAACTGCTAGAAAAAAGGTCGGGTGGATACAAATATACAATGATCTACCTTAGAAAAAACCCGATAAATCACCATCAAAATCAATGGAAATCCCTGAATCAACTTGAAAGAAATAGAAGTACCTGAGCAACATATGGTAATGATCATTCTTAGAAGGCAATGGTTCCTCCAAAATAAGCGTCTGACGGAAGGAATCTACTGCCTGCATTTCCTCAGCATCATGTTCATCTTCGAATGCGACAGACATAATTCTGCTGTTCCTTCTACCTCTCCTTGTGAAAGAGTTCCTGAATCTAGCCGATACATTGCAAGCCGCCTTCTTTAAAGACCCGAGCTTTGACTCATTCTCAGACTTCTCAATCCCTGAAATCAAATCAGACATCAAACCATGACAGTCAATCAGCCTATATCAATAAATTAGTCATGTTAACCGCTTCAAACAACTACCACATCCTAAGTGAGAAAGGTTCCCGTGTGCGTATGTAGTCTCCCAGAGGATGATCAGGCACTACAGGGAGACGGAGATGAATCAGGCTGACATGGATTTTGGTAATGAACAAGAGGGGCGGCATACGTAAATTTTTGAAAATATATCGTCCGTACTCACGAAATGCTTCTCTTGCAGATCAGACAGGTGAGGACTAATGGACGGGATGACTCATGAACAGTTTTACCATAGAGGTGATTTTATGTTAATTTAATGTAACGTCAGCTCATTTAATTAGAAACCAGGAGGACCATTGATGTTAATTCTCACCATTGGTTCCTACAAAATCAAAGAATTAACTACCCAATCTAGGAAACACGTGTTACTTGTGAATCGTGGTAAACTTATCCTAAGACCGTCTCATATGAGAATTTGTATCGTTTAGAAAACCTCGGTAGGAGGCATCGAAATAGAAACACAAATTCTCTTTCACATTAGTATTAACGATTGTAGAACATAGTACTACATGTAAGACAAGCGCGCATGGTTTTAAATCTCGGTATCGGTCGTAGTCGCGGTATCGGTATAATTGTTCCTTAATCGGTCGTCATGGACGGATCGCAGAGAATCTCGGTGATTTCTCGGGCGATATCTCGTATCAGTAGAGTGAAAATCCGATACAACTCGGCCGATACGATACAACTCGGCCGAGATTTTGAACCCTGCAAGCGCGTAAAAGAAAGACACTCACAATTTGGAACAGCAAGTACTGGTGTTTAATTGAATAAAGATCAGATAGTAGAAAACAGAAAATGAGGTGAGAATTAAAAGTGGCTAACAAAGAGACAGAACACACTTCTTTGTGAATAAGGTAGCATGGTTTAGGCTAGCAACTAATGAACCCTCCAGACATCTGAAAATTATGCAAACTAAATAAAAGATCAAATAACCCAAGGATTTCCGAAGTAGGGCTTAAAATACAAAATATTGTACAAAAAGGAGGCAAAATGAGGCAGCAACTGTCGCTATTAAATCTTTAACACAATATCTATATCCATACATGCCACTAATTACACTTGCTATGTATCATTATCTAATTCTATATTAAAAAAAAAATGCATACATCTCAATTAAGTCTTCTGCCCAACAAGTCAACACCACCCAAATGACTATATAAGTAAGAAGATATTAGCCCGAGAATCAAAACCGTCTTTGGCCGCACTCTAATTCCAGTGGAATGAGAGTGACAAGTCATGGTTACCTTTTATGCTGCAAAACCAACTTCGCATTAGGCCCTAACTAAGCTAAGAATTGGACATTCACGGGTTCAGCAACATACCAATTTCGTTAAAGAGCATATTGAATTTATGTGCATACCATGTTACCCGGAAATGCAACCCATTTTGGCACAGTTCTCACCATCCTGAACAAAAACATTACTTGGATTATGACCCTAATGCCCTTCTAACAAAGCCAGACTTTCTACAAGGACGAATTATCCATTATACACATACTAACAAACCATAGTTACTACCAATCGTTGGTTGGCGCAGTGGTAGCATGGGGCTGCGCTTGGTAGGGAGGTCTGCGGATCGATCCCCCACAACTGCGATTGGGAGGGGTTTAAATACCGTAATCCTTGGACACGCCCCGAAATCCGGATTAGTCGGCCCAATGTGGTTCGGATTACCGGATGATTTAGACCAAAAACAAACCATAGTTACTCTCTAACTGCAATTACACTAAATTCACAACATAATGATAATTGACTATCATCTGAACTATATGTTCCGGTTGGCCTCTCGCCATCTAATCCCACCTTCCCTCCCATTGGTCATTTCCCAGGAATGTGATAAGTATACATTTAGCCTCATATGAGTAAGAATCAATGAAACCAATCACACATGCTATCCCACTTTCTCTCCCACTCCCCCACTCCCACACTCCATCTCCCTCTCAAACAGAGCCAAACAAAACCAAACAGTCCTATTCCCTCCCTCTCCCCTTCTCCCTCTACATCTCTTTCTCAAAATGAGCAAAACAAAGCACAACCTCCCCCCTCCTGCCTTTCCCCCTCCCTTATGATTCCCTAATGATGATAAGTATGCATCTAGTCCCATATAACCAAGAATCACTATTACGCCATACATGCGAAAGTAATGTGAACGAAACCAAAACCAAAATCTATGTCTCCCTACACCCTTCACTACCATCCTCTTCATCTCCCTCCCTTTCTACCTCCCTCCCTCCATCTCAATTTGTACAAAAACACACACATTGTATCTATCTCCTTCTTTTTCTCCCTCTCCCTCTCAATCTAAGAAAAACAAGCCAAACATAATTTCCTTTCATCCCTCTCCCATTTCTCACTCCCTCTCCCCCTGTTCTCGTATGGGCCACCAAACTGCTAATTATGTGAACAATATGATCTATGGAAGAGCCCTATCCAGTTATGTCAAAATGGGTGGAGTATATCCACGTTAAAACACTAACACTAACATTAACAATCCCATCAAAAACAGAGGCGTCCAACAGGACGTGCCACGTGGATATTGGAAGCTATAAATCAAGGAAATAATCAGTGTATCCTACTGCCTTTACTAGAATAGGTTCATCCTCATCGTCCAAACTCCAAATGATAAGTTTTACTAAGAAAACATTTTTAAATAAGGATATAGAGTTTGTCCTATGTACTTTAGGAGCCTTGCTATAACTAAGAGAATTATTGTTCAGTTTACTTGATACGAGCCTAATTACAGATACGTGAAGGCAATTCATAGGTCATTTTATGTTCCTTTACTAACAATTCTAATGATCGTATATCGACACTACTGTTGAATGAACATGATATAGCTATAATATTAACAACTTCAATCACAAACTCAGTCGAGATTAGCTGTTTTCTGGAACTGTTTTCTAAAACTAATACAACTCTAGCCAATATTAAACTAATTAAAACAACTTCAATTCACAAACTCAGTCTAGTCAAAACAGATGTTCTCGTAAACTGTCTCTAAAGGAGATTGGCCAATTTCTACATAACTGTTTTCTAAAACTAATACAACTCTAGCCAATGTTAAACTAATTGCAAATAGTTCTCCAAAAGCAAACATATAAAAACACTACCAACCTCTTCTTGATAGATCTGAGTGCATTATTCAACCTAGCTAATATATGGTTTCTTTGGCATACCTGATTTCTTTCACATGTACAATTGCCTCAGAACTAAGTCAAATCCCCATCAAAACCTCTAGGTCAACATCCTTAATCTCATAACACCACAAATATTAAATCTGTCTCTAATAACAAAAACTAGTGTTCATAGTCCCACCAATAAATCGGTAAAAATTGGTTTAAAAACGTCCTCCTCTTCCTTATTCTCCTTCCTCTGCCCTTATGCCACCATCTCCTCCTACTTCCCCCCTTCTCATGCCCCTTTATGACCCATGAAAGTGCCGAACAACAAGACAAATAGCTATTAAATGACATATAATTGAACCTCGAAGCCCAACACACCATATGAATATATGGATCATTTACCACATAACCACAATATAGGGTAACTCGTCAAGAAGTTACAACAGAAGTTAATACAATAACCACATTAAAACCTCAAAACTAATACCGACCCATCAATTAGAACCCAAATCCAAACCTACCCAGAAAACTAAAATCATCTAGATGATAACTTTAAAGTCATCAACAAAAATATGGAAATCACTACACACACCTGATTTTTTTACAAGAAGTGTGTCATAGTGTGAGGAGTGCAATGTGAAGGACAGGGGAAAACGAGGAAAGTAGAAAATGAATAGAGGTGACTGGGAACTGAAAAACTAAATAAACTGCCACTCCAGTGGAAGATCTTAGTAAATTGATCGTTGTAGAAAATGTGGAAGATGTTAGAAAATAGGAGGGAATAGTACGCAAATAAAAATATAAAAATTTCTATTTTGAAAAATTATTTTTGTTTGAATTAATTACGTAGCTCAACTGTTTTTAATGAAAGAACAATAAAATAAAACAAATGACTGGAATGGAGGGAGTTTAATAAAAAAAAAGACTTCAAAAAAAAATCAAAAACAACAAAAACAATAATAACAATAATCGTGACAAAACACTAATAAACGTAGCAACATTAGTGGCATTATACAAATATACGTGTTGATTAATAATTTTTTTTTTCTTACAAGGCCTTTTTGTCCTCGGTATTCAGTGCGATCGCAACACATGGGCTTGCATAACACATTAACAATCTAACGTCCCAACATAGCTAGACCCGTGAATTTCACGGGTAATAAAACTAGTTAAAACTTAGTATTCGTTGGTTGCGTTAACCATTATGAAATATGAGTATCGATCAATATTGAGATGCTCTGATTATAATTCAGAAAATATTTATCGTTAAATTGCCTTTATTTATTATTTTTTTCGCAATTCCTTTCACGGAATGTCCAAGACGGGACGTTGTCCGCAAAATTTAACTTGTACATATAACACCTGTTTTTATTGAAAAACTACTTAGAGAATTATATTTTTATGATAAATATAATTATTTAGTTTTTTTATTTATTAATAATTTTAGTTTTATTTATTCATGATTAAAGTTAACTTCAACACTTAAAAAAAATTGGGAAGAAAAAAAAAGAGAGGGAGTAATAAACATAAGGGTGTTTTGGTCAAATATATGTAGTGAGGTCCTTATAGCTACCTAACAATAGTTTAGGTTCTTAAAGCCATATTTGATGATATCTTGGGTCCTTATTTTGGACTTTACTCATCTTTAACCACAGTTATTAAATTACTAACATAATCCTAGTCTAACTAATCTAGGCTGTGTATCGAATATTCCAGCATCTTCCTAGCTTGTTCCTCAAGCTTTCTAGAAGGTCCTTTTGACCGTTTTTCGTCCGAGCAATCAATTTTATTTACTCTTTCACTCCCACAGTCCCACTGTTACTGTCTTTGTCACCCTTCCATCTTTTTCATTTCTCCCAAAAAATCCAAAATGTCGGACCGTGCAAAAGAGGAACTGACATTTACGCCGATCGAGCTGAAATTCCCATCGGCGACATGGCGGGAGATTTTGGCGTCGAAAGTAGACAAGATTGTAGTTGGGTTTTGCGCAGTTTTTTTGGATTTTCTCCTCATGTACTGTATTCTGGGAAAGGTTTGTTGATTTCATTGTTTGAATAAATAGGTGTTTTATTTGTGTTTATTATTGTATGTATGACTGACTGAAAATTTATTGTTGTTTTAGGCTCTTGAGAAGAGTTGCTGTGAAGTACTTTCAAGCACGCTCACCAATCTCGAGATGGAGCTGAAGGAACGAAACATTTCCAACCTTCAAGCTCGCAATGTATAAATCTTAATCTTAATACTTGTTAAATTTGTAACATGGGTTGTTTTGTGGGTTCTTCTCATAATCGTCTAGTGTATTTGGGGTATTCACTTGATTGATCTCTTTAGTTTGTTTATGTTTTGTTCGATTGATTGATTGTTGTTTGATTTGGTGTTGGTTTGATTGTTTGTTTTGGGAATAATTGTGTCAAACTGTCAATTTGGAATATTGGGCGGTAGACTGGTAGAGTCATGATTCAGAGTTGTGAGGTTTTAATGTGGATTAGAAATTTTAGGGGATGAATTGGTTCCGACTCCTGAAACGGATTAACTCAACGGGTCCTGTGAATGGCGGGTTAGGGATTGGATTGGTTGTACTATGGCTTCATCCCGTTAACCAAATGTAGAAGTTGTTTATGGATGATCCAAAATGAAAATTGCGTCAAGAGAAGGGCGTATTTGTACAATAAGAAGTATTTCAACTTTAGAGAGTCATTTTGATTTGATTTATTCCGTCATAATTCAGAACTAAAGATAAACTAGTCTTGGGTTTCATCGGAAATGGAAGAAAATACTAAGATTGCGTAAGAGAGAGTAAAGTAGATTAAAAAAACGCTGAAATTATAAGCGGCAACCCTTACTAGCTCCCTTCCTTTGCTATTGACAATATCTTGCTTAAGAAAGCAATCTCTATTAATTTTTAGGCTCCTAAGAAGATGGACTACTGCCTCCCTCCGAAGTCTGATGAGAAAATCCCTGATGCACCACCGAAGCCTGATGAGAAAATCCCTGATGCACCACCGAAGAATGTCAGATCACCAAACACTTCCAACCTTCAAGTTCGCAGCAGAAAGGTTTAAATAATCTTTACATGGTGCAATAAGGGATTATTTCTTTACATTTGGTTCCATTTTCATTTACTTGTTCTAGGTCTCTAGAAAGGCCGTTTAACTATTTATTTATCGCCAAACAAACAAATACGCT
This sequence comes from Silene latifolia, assembly GCF_048544455.1. Classification (NCBI taxonomy): domain Eukaryota; kingdom Viridiplantae; phylum Streptophyta; class Magnoliopsida; order Caryophyllales; family Caryophyllaceae; genus Silene; species Silene latifolia. The sequence continues at coordinate 142,693,202 of NC_133528.1, read as the reverse complement.
TATTATTGGATGGTAGGGTACATGAATTTGCGTTTCTATGGAAATTTTTTGCTCTGGTTCTGGCTATTGTCCTTGGTTGGCGGGACCCATCATGATCATTAAATGTTTCGTCACCTTAAAGGATTTGGAACTAGCACACATGGCACATGAATCCGGATTCATCAATTAGAAATTGAACTAATATGTAAGGTACTTCCTATAACTTTGGAACAAGCTGATAGAGCTATTGTTGTGTCAAATACCCTATGTTTGCTGTCATTTTGATGCAATGAGTCTGCTTAGTTTATTAATCTGTCTTCATATGAGAGTGCTTCGATCAGTAGGATTTTTGCCTTTGCTGGTGTTTGTCATTCATCTCATTATTTTCTTGCTTATTTGTCTCTAGTCTCTACCTGTTGAAATTATTGCTCAATGTTGTACTGTCTAATACTCCGTATCATTTCGTCGACCCTTGCGAGTTATTTTTATGATATCATTGATTGTAAATGGGGAAGGTAATTTTGTATTATGTTAAAAATTCTCTACTAGTCAATACCCTGTTATGTCATTCTGAACAAATGAAAATTCTCTAATTTTTACTAGTATGTGCATAGTATTTACAGGATATTTTTTTGTGTTATTACTCTAAATACAGGAACCAGACTATGTTATCACTGATGAAATGAAAGCAATCCTTGAGGATTGGTTAATTGAAGTTCACCGCAAGTTTGAATTAAGGCACAAAACCTTTTCCCTCACCATAAACCTTGCTGGTGAGTTTCTGTCGTTGACGAAAGTTTCTAGGGAGGACCTCCAATTGGTTGGCACCGCCTCCATAATTATTGCCTGCAGATATGAAGAAATTCGGTCACTTGGGGTATTAAAAACTCTTTGCTCGATTATTGTGTTTCGTGCTTAGAAAATTTGTTTGCCATATGTAAACATTTCTATAATGGTTGTCTTTATATCAAATTTAGGTTCCCACCATTAAAGATCTTCTTGAGTCATCCGATGAGGGATATGAAAGAGAAGAAGTGTTGGCCATGGAGAAAGATATCCTCTGGAAGCTACTACCTCCTCCACCATACCTCCATACAAGATATGCTCCTGCTGACCATGAGGTGTGATACTTTTGCTTCTACTTTTGCTTCATTTTACTTGCAATTTGGTCTGACCCTTTCTCATACTATAATCATACAGATGGAGTTCTATACTGAACTAGCGAGGATGGGCTATTTCAATATGATCGAGGACCGTCCTTCAGCTTCAGCTACTTCTCCTTCAAGCAATAAGTAGGGGCATTGTGTTATTTCATTGCTTTTAGAGCTCAAGTTTTTGTTGCAATTCAGAATCTTTAAGTTTATTGTAGTATTTTGGGTAAACTGTGAAAAACCCTTTTATTTTTACTATGAACCTTCAAACTACCAATCTGCTCTGTAATATTTTTTTTCCCCTCTCTTTTCTCCTTCCTCTATCCCTAGATAGACGACTTCTACAAAATCGGTAACAAGACGATAAGATTTCACGCGGAAATCTGCCAATTTTAAGTTTTCCGCCTTTCTGAAACTGTTTTTTTTTTTTTTTTGCTTCATTATCCACTTTCAACAATTGATTTGCACGCACTAGAAGATTCTCCCAACTATTCGTCATTGACTCATTGTTCTTGATCTTATCTTGAGAATTGTCGAGATGGAATCAATCAACGATCAACTTATATAGAATTATGTATCATCCAGTTTAAGAATACTTTTTATTAGGTGAATAATGTTAGTTAATTGTTGGGGAGCGGTGACTAGACGGAATTATTTCATAAAGAATTATGTATCATCCAGTTTAAGAATACTTTTTATTAGGTGAAAGTTATTGTACCGGCAAATTCCAACTTGGTATCGTTAACTAGCTTATATTTTCAAATAGTAGTATCGATCTCATTTTCATGTGCTATCTTTGGACAAAAGATGGAACACGAAGATGGAATAGAGAATGGGAATGAAGCATAGAATTAAAAGAAAACCTGAAGGTTTGGCCGAGAGCGTTGATTTTGGGTGCAGAGCTGAGACCAATTTCTTTGATTTGGGCATTTTAAATACAGCATCTAGCACCATTTCATTTGTTTTCAAACAAATATCCTTGATTCCACCCTCCTGCATTTCTATTTTCAACCATGTACCGGGTGCGAAGATGTGGGTTCAAATCCCACGTGGGCTGTTTTTTTTTTATATACTTAGTGTCATAATATTTTCGTCCACGTTTTATCAATTTTTTACTCAAGTAATTAGACTTTATTGGAATTCGAACTCAAATCTATGTGCATTATTTTACACATTGCTTTAACATTGAACTGGTTGGTAGTCTTTAACAACATAAATTAGAATGTCTACAAGTGTTACTCCACTGCATAGAGTAACTCACAGCTACTCTAATGGCTTGCTCATGTTACATTAATTGTATTATTATCATAATCTATTTATAGAATTAGAGTAACATACTTATAAGATTGCAATTCCAGCTATACATTCAAATCACACCACTGATTGTCTCAATTACGCAAATTAATGTCATAGGCTATGTGGGACTTGAACCCACACCTTTGTGCATTAATACACATTGCTCTACCATTGAGCTAATAGCCTTTTATCCTTGTGACATTAAGAATAAGTCGGAAAAAATAATCTTGTCATTGTTTAAACTAATAATCAAATAGAAATCGTTGAGCGCAAGCACTTCCAGAGAAAGTGTTAAGGCTGCTACTTAAAAAATGTGAAGCCTGCATTAACAAAGGCAATGAACAAGGATGCACAGTGCTTCATCAATGGGCACGGATAGGCGAGAAACGGCCATGTGAGCTACTCTTTAAGAGAGAATTTCTTGAAGCGAAGGGCATATTCTTCAGGAAATTATTATTTTGCACATAAAATGAGAAAGAAGATGTACCAATGCACATGGCGGCTAGGAAGAAGGATTGAAAATTAGGAACTCAAGAGGGAAATCGACGAGGGGAAGACTAAAGAGCAAGTGTTACTAGAGTCGGCTGAGAATCTTCCTTGGAGAACTGAGAACAGGACGGGCAACATAGCATTACATGTTGCTTGCATCCAAATTCAAGGCATGAACTTTTACTAGAGCTCCTGTTTCTACTGATTCAACTATGTCTCAGATTCGCAATGACAAGGGTGAAAGTCCCTTATTTCTTGCAGTATCGTCAGTATCTGAAAAAGTTAAAAGTTGTAGATGAAATCTCTGGCATGCTAGATACACTCTTTTATTTGTTAGATACACTCTTTCACGTTGTTAGATACACTCCTTAAGATTGATAGATACACTCTTTTATTTTGCTAGATACGCAAGATAGATACACTCATTTACCTTGCTAGATACACATCTATGGCATGCTAAATACACTCCTTTAGATTTCCACATACACTCATTTACCTTACTACATACACATCTCTGGCATGCTAGATACACTCTTTTACCTTACTAGATACACATCTCCAGCATGCTAACACATCTACAAAAGTTTGAATCCAAAACTAACACAATAATCCACTACCTCTTATTCCAAATTCAGATATCCAATTAAGACCATAAAATGTTACAGCCAGTGAGTATCATGAAATTCACAAGTAACATTTCAAATCAGCTCTATTGTTGAAAATACTCAAATCTTTTGACTAAGGGTTCACGGGGCCCACGAACATAGACAATTCTTCAGGACCTTTGCATTATATATTATGTTAAAACGGGTACTAGGTTTTGATCCAAGTATCGAAGATCTGATTTTGACTATCATCAATGATTATGATGGTGTAGTAGGAAAAAGCTGAAGTGTCACAAGTTTGGGTTTCATATATTCCAGACATGAACACTTATGGTTTACAATTAAGATGACAATTCTTAGATCAACACACTTACCAGTTAGCTTGAGCTTTCTTAGAGGGTACAACATGTTTACTGAGCTCATCAGGTACATGGGACAAAAAATGATGAAAACAATTGTGTTGCTGAACTGAAAATTTTATACAGGAGACTGAAATTGTGTGGAATGAATAAAAAAGAATTAAACCTGTTAAGTGGTCTCAAAGTAAAGGAGTGAGGAGTCTATTGATCGAATACGAAAGAGGGGGGGAGGGGGGGTGAATTGAGTATTAAAAACGATGCCCACTTTTTCGAAATATATGATGTAAAATTAATTATTTGATTTTATTGATTAAAATCAACTAATTAATTCACTAATAAGCGTAAAAACAAAATAACGAAAATAAAGAGAGAGAGAAAGAGAGACACACATGATTTTTTGAAGTGGTTTAGTTTCACAAGTCGAAACCTACGTCCACTATTCTCGATTAATAATTTTTAGTACCTTTCTACGGATTACAAAAATTATCAATCCACTCGTATAATCAACTATATGATTATAACTCAGATTGAGTATCACTAAATACTCTAGATTGCTCTTACGTTAATAAGAAAAGTACAACGATAAATACTAATCTCACGTTATGCGAGTGAGTATAATATCTTTGTGTACTTAGTATCCTATAACGATTTCTCTTTGAGTGATTGACAAATATGATGCGCAACTTTTGTATAAGCAATTTGTAAAATAAAAATTAAAGCTCAAATAATTTTTGCTTAAATATTTTTCTCTTTGAAAGTGTCGATGTGTGTCACTTTTTAATTAATGAATGAAGAGAGGTATTTATAGTTGTAGGGAATTAGGGTTTTAGAATATTCTGGAAGGTGTGAAACCCTAAATGACTTGACGAACAAGTAGGAGGCTAGGGTTGGATATTTTGGCCTCTAGGGTTTTCGGCCCCTAGGGTTTCGGTCCATTCGGCCTCCATAGCCCACAACAATTCGAGATAGAATTTAGTTGAAACCCTAGGTTGCATGACGACATAAATATCGTGTTACAAACCAATAGTTTATTCAACTTAAATTCTTATTAAATAATTCCAATTATATAAATACTCTCTTATTCTTATAAAACATTAAAAATATAGTTTCCAAAAATTAACGCATCATTTTTGTCTAGCAGTGAAATTATGGCTATGAGGTCATAACTTGACTAACCTTTAAATCAAACAAAGTAAAACCATTACCAGATGACGACCTAGACTATCTAATCTTCAGTAGATCTTCAGTAAACGAATCGTCTCTTCACAAGTCTCTCATCTTGAGTCTCGTGGTTGATTTCTGATCTTGATCTTGCTTGAATACAACGATCAAGTGTCTTCGAAGTTGTACCTTCTTGGTCCAAACTTCAAGCTTGCGTCATTATAATTGTTTCTTTCTATATTAAGACTTAAGCACACAATTACACGCATATGTTTATAATATTAAGTCCACATACAAATCATTACTGTCATTATCAAAACAACTAATTAGGACTAAAGGTCCAACAAGGAGATCCCGAGCGGGAAGGGAAACCTACTCCTCAAATGCTTCCGGCGACGGTGCCTCAGATAACTTCAGAGACCGCGCTGACCGGTACAACACCCTAAACCTGAATCACTGACATAGCAAAATTTTCTTTGAATTAAACATATGACAATCACATAGAAGCACAATAAACATGCTACTTTTATTACCACTCCAGTTTTTTTATATTGCTTAGTTGCTATTTAACTTTTATTAGCACAATCACAAAGGTTGCACTGAATCAATTAAGTGAACTTGGCAAACTTTATTCAAGGACGCCTTCTAGCTTCTGCAAGTTTACTCTACGCATAAAGGTTTTTTTTTTTATGGTATAAACCTCAAGCTGCTATAATCCAAGAGAAGTGTAATATACATTTCTCGAAGAGAGATGAATTTTGTCGCAACTCGAAAGTAATAGCAAGAGAGCACACAAAAATAAAAACAGAGAAATGCCTAAAACTCATTATGGAAATATAATCAAATATAATCAATAATCACCTTGTATATAAGCAGTCTCCACAAAGTTGGCCCTATGGTGATCAACACTTGCCACAGTATGTATGCTTCCTAATCATTTTTTTGCCTGCAGAACCAAAGCAATCATTATTATCAACCAACAAAATGATACTCTGCAACAATTACTAGAAGAATACTAAGTTTTATGTTGAACTTACAAGAAGAATACCAAGTCGCTTGTATTATTATTTAATTTGGGTGAGTACTCAATACTTCGTTTACCTACATCCATTGATCGAATCAACCTAATTTAACTATATAATTTACTCCATCAGATACATTAAGTGAACCCAAATTTGTATAATTTGTAACAAAATCATATGTTAATGCACAATATCTCAAATCAAATGTACGCAACAAAATCTATGAATTTCAAACTTTTAACAAAACAAAGAGGAACCCATCCTTAAATTTCACACCCAAACCCCCTGCTACTTCTGCCTCTCATCATTTTCAATGGTGCGAACCGTACGAATTACCACGATACCCTTAATACTACCCTTGGATACACATTGTATTACTACCAGATACACATGTTATTACTACTAGATACACAAATCGATTTGTGTATCCAGTGGTAATACCATGTGTATCCGGGGCGGTATTTTGTGTATCCAAGTGCTAAAGACCAACTACGACCACCCAACTAACCACCACCACTACCAACACTAGTACCATCACACCTACTGCCAGCACATATGACTAGATATACTATTGATAACATAACTAGCATAGGTATGACTATAGTTAACAGATGTTACCTACGTCAGGGGGATTTAGAATGTCACAAGTATTTATTCTTCGCATGCTTTTTCTCTAGACAGATTTGGGTTGTTATGCAGGAATGGATGGGTATGAAGAAGGGCAGGATGTACTACTTAGATACACTGAATTGGATATCCTCCAAGTTTAAGAGGAAGAATTGGAGCGCCTGTTGGTTCCGTAGCTGTCTCCTTGCTGCCGTGTATTCCATTTGGGTGGAAATGGATGGTAGTGTGTTCTATGGTAAAGAGAGGAATGCTGAACAGGTGTTGAGCCAGATTATGTTTATAAACAGTGTCTAACACCAGGGGATCAGATTGCCTTAGTCCAATACTTCCTTCATCATGAAAATTATCGACCACAATAAGATTATAAGCCTCAGTTTAGTTTGTCTCAACATGCAATATTTATAGATACACTCATTTACCTTGTTAGATACACGTATTTGTCCATGCTAGATACACTCCTTTAAATTGTTAGATACACATCTCTGACATGCTAGATACACTCTTTTATCTTGTAAGATACACATCTCTAATATGCTAGATACACTCTTACTGCAATAGAAAAGATAGCACCTTTATATAGATTAATATAGATTGAGAGTTTGTAAGAACTCATTCTTCTTGTGCGAAATGGAACCCGTTTCACCTTTTCTAGAAGATCTGTAACCATATTGTTTATCGACTACTAGACACTAAAATGGCCAGTACAGAAAATTTACTGTTTGCTTCTAAACCAAATCGATCAAAAGATAAGATTTATTATGAACCTGCGAACTGGCTCTGACAAAGCAGTGACAGCTTTTCCAGTTATTGGGCAAAATGTATCCGAAATACCAATTTCTATATCAGCAACCATCTTGAATTCTTTCTGCTCTTCACCAGGCAATGGCTGATCAACTTGATGAACATTCTGCAAGCCAAGCCGATATTTAAGTGGAGGTTATGGAAAATAACAAATGTGATCAGTCAAATGGTACAAGGTAACACGCTAACACCATGTAGGATTTGTTGCAGTAACTACAGAAAAAATTCCTCCAAAACATCCACTCATATGCAGACTCTTTTACTACTACTCCAAGACAAGAAAAGGCATATTTCTTCCTACTAAATGTTCAACAGAAAAAAATACCTTTATTCCCTACGGATGAATCTTCAGCCACTTCACCAGGCAACACAATTCCACCGATCAGAACTCGAGCATCACACAAAATTGGATTGCGTTCCTACAAGAAAAAAGCATGTAATAGCTAGGCACTTAAAGAGTCAAAGATTCAAGAAGCAACTAAAAGAACGAGAAAAGTGGGAAGAGGGCAGACTTGGTGTTATTCCTCATCTGTTTCCTTCCCAACTGGCAGAAAAAAAAATTGATCCTTTCAATCCAAAAGTTTGCAAGCAGATTCAAAAAGCAAAACACAGACTGTAAGAGTGCAAGTATAAGCCTGGTGGCTCTTGAAAAAATCTTAGCGAAGTGAAATGCAAATAGAAGGAGGTGGCAATTCAATACATTATCAACTGAGTCCTTGAAGCTGAGCTCCCACTAGAGATAGGAAAGCTGTAGTGGATTGGCCATGTAATTTTTTCAAGTGACAAGAAATATATGTGTTACAAATTTAATGCACTCAAAATGAATTGCATGGTTTGTACCATTTACAATATTAAAACCGGTTAGTGCTTGTGCAAGTCAAGAAACACCTGAGGATGATGTCTAAGTCAGGATGGAGATGTCAAAATACCCGGTCAAGTATTATATAACTACGATGGATGGAATGGATCAAATGACTAGTCTGCTTTACAGCAGTGAAAAAAAATTCGTGCGATCCCAAGGGCATGAATCAATCTATCATGCCATGGATACTCACCTGCGAATTGTAAAACTGACAGTTGTGAAAATAACAGCAAAGATGAAGCATGCCAATTCCTCAGTTTCAATATTGATTGGCCTCGTATTCTCTAACTCTGATTATTGCTTAGTCTAAAAACGACGGATCAAACTACTACTCAAAGCTAAGCGGCTTCAATCAGTAATGGTTAAGGCGTCAATCAAACTGGAACAGACGTACTCTAATAAAAACGACGAATCAAAGTATTATCTGAGAATAGGAGACCTAACCTAACATTTATCCAAGAGCTTATCTAGAGTACCAACATATTGTAGCTGGTAAACTGTAGCAACATGCCACCACCACACCTACTGCCAGATACAATAGATATATATATATATATATGGTATTACTACCGGATACACATGGTATTACTACTAGATACACAAATCGATTTGTGCATCCAATAGTAATATCATGTGTATCCGGACTGGTATTTCGTGTAGCCACAATCTAAAGTTCAACTACGACCATTAAACTAGCCACCACCACAACCAATATTGTCACCACCACACTGATATATGATTTATTTGCACCGAATTTCCCTTTTTCTTTTACGCATTCCGACTCATATCGAGTCGGTTTCATATGTCTTTCCTTGTATTTTGTGCCCAATCCCCGTACCTGTGATTTGGTGTATCCTCTTGCAGGAATCGAGTCGAGTATAGAGGAATTGGGGCAAGGAAGGCATCTCAATGCCTTTACATGAAGAAAAGGGAGATAAGAAGCTGTATCCTCTGCCGGCAGGCCGGCAGCCGGCCCACCGGCAGAGAATATCAGCAGGTCTAATTCACATTGAAATTCCAAGATGGCGCTGCCGGTTGGTGTAGCCGGCAGCCGGCTCGCCGGCACAGGAGGACGCTACACGCATAATGGGCTTTTTCCTCATTTCCTCTCTTAATCCAATGAAACACTATATATACCCCTCCTCTAATCAATTGTAAACATAACCCTAGATCTGAAAACTTTCCCTAATTATTGTAATCTTTCCCTAATCAAACTTTAATTGTAACACCCCCATACTCCAGGTGCCTTACCAGGACCACTTAAGGCATGGAAGTGCTACCATCTCGGTTACCCGAGGCAATGATAATCATAAGACAATATAGAAACGTACTTTAAAAGTAAATATAATTAAAGTGATTACATGTCTCAAACCAAAACTGTCAAAAGGAATACAACCAAACCAAAACTGTCTACTAATAAAACTGAACAACTAAAGGACATCGTCTGACACAGCGGAAGACTCTTCTAACTGCAAGTGATGACTTATCCCAGCTATCCCATATGCGTCGTATCATACATGCTCAATAAGTGCTCACCATCCCCGAATGGATCACCACAGTTTTTAAAACATTTAAACGGGGTTAGTACTAATTACACAATACAAATCACGGTAAAACAAATGCCAAACAGTTCAGTTGCCACATCAAACCACAGTCTCCATAATCAATCTCCACACAACTGACACACACTAAAGTGTGTAGCCCTGCCAGAGTACCCATCGCAACAGATACTCTACACCTCCAGTGGGGGACCGCAGCCGTTCCCACCTAAGCCCCGCTCATCTCATCCGAGCGATAAACCCATGTTCCTTAATGTGCACATCCCTCCTGTGGCGGGTTCCACAGGAGGCGAATCAAGGGCGTGAAGTCACTCCCGCAAGTGACCCCACTCAGCCAGGGACGCACCCCGAAGAACACAGGCAGTTAAACAGTAATCACAACACAACCTCAACAACCGTCTGAAACTTCCAATAATACAATATCACAACCGTCTAAAACAATCAACAATACAATATCACAACCGTCTGAAACAATCAACAATTACTATCTACAACACAATCACCACACACACCATGTAACTAATACTGAGTAGGGAAACCCTACCTGAAAAGCAATCACAACTCAGACGATCTAGCAGCTGTCTCAAACCCTTTCTTCTACGAACCCTCCTCCTATACACATAATCATACAATCACTATCACAACAATACAACCATAAAATCCTCAATTCCCAAAATTAGGGTTTAACCAAAACCACCCAAACACTATAAAAAATGGTACGTAAGACTTACCCTTGATGCAAGGATCACAAGGATGCAAAGAACAACGAAATCCGACCTCTCTAACCCCGGGATTTGCCAATAATGCGAACAATGCGAAGACCGTAATTTGCAATCTCCTTTTTGAGTGTATTAGGTTTATAAAAATGTTTAGGAAAGATGACGGAAAGTTATATATACTAATTCGCATTATTAACAAAACCCGACAAAACATTACCCGTAAACCGAGCTACTCGATCGAGTAAGTCTCGTACTCGATCGAGTGTCAAGGCTACTCGATCGAGCACCCTACAGGCAGACTCCTGTTTCGTAACTCAAAACATACTTACTCGACAGAGTAAGCCCACTCGATAGAGTACCCATAGACTCATAAAACCATCGTATTACAGTCTTCCCTCCATAAAAAGAACTTCGTCCCCGAAGTTCAACCAATACATAAAAACAAACCTACCAACTTGATTAAGACACAACAACGCAACTAAAAACTCAAAACAAAACCTCATCCTATGAAACATGAACTTTTAACACCAACCACGCCTACCTCCACAACATGTCTCACGATATCGTATCAACTACATTATATCTCCCTCGACACTAACTCCATACACTACCAACACAAACGCTGCTAGCTCCGAAACATATCATCCACTAGATAATCCAATATAAAGATACTCATAACATCAAACGGAATGTTACATTCTACCACCCTTAAAAGGAACTTCGTCCTCGAAGTTTACTCACACTCATAACACCATCATTCAACTTTCAATACTATTGAAATATTCTCCCATTCCTAAACATCGAACTACTACAAGCACGGTCATGACCTTTAATAAAATCAATCAAAACAAATATCCGTCCTTTATGCTACACCAACACTCTACTTCCAAATATACTACCATATGCACAACCATCAAAATCTCTTTTATCGCATCCTACTCCTCTTAAGAAAAATGTTACGTCCTTGTAACTCACTAATACTAAATCCTAGCTATATCTTCTCATTATCCTCATCACCACCGCATGTCAAAGATAACCACCTAAAATCTAAACACTCGCCATGCATATATCTAAGGCTCTCTTACTTAATCAACTCTCATACTTCAATTCACTCATCACACCCCCTAACCTATACCTCAAAATCTTTAGCTTAACCAAAACTTCAATTGTTCCCTATAACTGACAAAACGACATAATCCTCTATACCTGCACCTATCTCCATACTCATAACTCACGATCTACAATTATTACATACACTCACACTAGATCCTCAAGTTCTTTTCTTTCATTACCGCAAAACTCACACATAACTTATCATGACACTAGTTCCCAACACCCTACTCTCACTGTCCCAAAATCTGATTATGAACCACCTGCAGAGTCCATATCAGTACAGCATATGTTCTACGAATCACTTGCCATGACTATGTGCATCGATACCTCATCTACAACAAGATTAAATGTACTGTAACAACTTCTGACAACTGTGTCCCATCAACAGAATATCCCTATGCCATGACAACCACGAAAAAAAATACACTCTCTTTCATATCATACTCTACCCTCATTCCAAAACTTAACTGGTAAGAAACATCAATAAACAAAACAACTGTCTATCTGTACAAACTGAAACTCATAAGAAGCAACATCAAACAAAACAACAATTTATGTGTAACTGGTATGTACTTTCGAAACTCGAATCATAATCATCCCGCCTACTCCACCACAACCGGTGACGGCATCGCAACACCGTCACCAACAGCTACAACGCAATGCAAAAATACCCACATCACAACACTAAGTACCGTGCCCGGATCACCACCCGAGGCACCACAACCACACCGATAGACATCGCAACATACACAATCCCATAAACACTGACTCAGAAATAACTTCTCGGACAAGAAAACTTACTCAAATCCACTTTACTAAATCCCAACGCAACATATTATATGAATAAACGGATAAGCATCTCATGACCATCATCCCTACCATTTCACGGAATACACATGTATTATAAATACACATACAATTATAACTAACTATGCCAGATCAATCAAGCTCAATCAGGTTACCGTACTCAACATACAGAAAATTCAGACAACTTTATAATTATCACACAATACCACTTCTTGTGAGGTCAAAACCTCACACAAACATTCATACGCATCATAGACCCATAATCACATCCAACTAGTCAATCCTGATCACGTAAGTTACCACCTGACACGGGTTACCTCTCATCCGAGCTTAACTCGTATGCCCCTCATAACACATTCTCCCATTCGCATAACCAGCACTTTCTGCCATACATAACCATACAGCTAACCCTCATTACGAGGAATCGCCTCCTAAGACTATGTATTATACTTCCTCATAACCATACATATCAATTCGGTCTCTACAAAATCAACCTCTTTAGAATTGCCATCTTTCCTATTTATCATCACCCTTAACCACTAGTGACAACACCTCCACACTACCACCGTTCGTACATCAAAACATCACAGTTTTTTTCCTATCTTTGGTTATCATCCCAAATAACGAACATCAAATACATCAACAAAAATCATCTCAACACTATTTCCAATTCCACCCTTAATTGTATCGTCACCCGACTCACCACCAAGATCTCATCTCGTGCAAATCCTCTACCCAACTTTTACTTTACTTAATTCCTCGAAACTTCTGACTAATCATGTTGTTCTGAAACTCCTATATAACCATTAACTCAAATCCTCATGATAGTATCATACATCTCGACGATTCCTTACTTTTATATCACATAACTCCGGTGAACATTTTCTTATTTTTACTCCCCTTATTCTTTTTTTTTTACTCGACAAAAGCAATTAACCATTCAACTCCTTATTACCTCTTACCTAACTCTTTAATGCTCCGGTTACCTTCTCATTGCTCCAAAACTCACATCTCATTATTTCATATCGATATCATCTAACTCTTTCTTACCAAAAATATTCTCTTATTATGCTATCACTCACCCTTGCCACCAATCCATCCATAGAATCAACGTTTAATTGTTCAAATAATTGCATCTCCCTTTTTACATCTCTAGAAATCAAAATTCATTTTATACCGTTAATTGCCCAAGGAAATCACACGTTAGTTTCACCTCTTGATTACACAAATTCCCAAACTCAGTCACTTTCTGCAAATCCACGTCGCGACATGTCTCCATTAAGTTCACTATATACCACTCTCCTCAGTCCCTCTAAAACGACCTTTCATTATATATATTCTTAACCAACACAATTCCTAACCATCTCCCTCCATAATTCTTTACACATTTCAAGTTGCTACTATCCACATTCGTCCTTTCAATCTATTCATTCTCACGTACCTTAGACTCACATCATCCCTTGCCCATATTTACTTACTTTTACATTACTCAACACAACACAAAATCATATCAATCATATCTTCTCACAAAACATGCTCCATGCCTTAATAAGCCTTACCAATCCTTCTTTGCTTTTTCCACTTTCCATCACAACCACACATAACTCATGTCCTCCCACCGAATTCATACTCACCACAGGTGCCACTCACTACACCATAAGATTGGGTAACTTACGCATCAAGACCAACATACATGTAAAACAATGTATAAAGAAGCAAAGTAATACCTTTGAATTAAACATAATATGCAACGAAGTCAAAAGATAAGCATATGACCCAAAACAGGGGTCACTAGATCGAGAACCACTCGATCGAGTAAATGACTTACTCGATCGAGTAGGTGAAAGTCAGAGACACGTATAACAAATTACCAGGGCTACTCGATCGAGTACCAAGGTGCACTCGATCGAGTGAGGGCCACTCGATCGAGTACCCTACGCATTTCTCAAAGATCTTTGTCCAGTTTTCAGAAACGGTCATAACTCACTCGTTTCTTGGTCGTTTTGGGCGTGTGACCTATCGTTAGAATCGTAAAAGAACAAGATATCACCTCCAATTGGAATCACATTAAAATCATTTATGCATATCAAGTTATAACAGTTTAAAGACAACCTCTCTATAATCGAAAACACAACTACTTGATTTTACTTCCAAACAACTTAAATGACAACATGGTAAACAAAAACAACTCGATGCTCATAAAACGAGTATCCCTAACCACATATTACTAACTTCAAAGCCAAGCAACAACATCCATTATGCACATGCATCATTCAATTTACCAAGCATGTATTACCTACATGTTTTTATTCTATAACTTTACGTAAACAAAATCACAAATATATAACATCAAGTCTCCTATTCACATGTTACTAGCATAACAACATTATAAAATCTCTTCCATCATACAACATGCTTTATCAAAAAATCATATTATCATGCAATAATTATCATTTTTTTCCACCAATTATCCATGCTCTTACTCAAACTTTCAGCTATATAAACTCGTAAAACACTACCAACAACATATATGTATACATAACTCTATATATAACTCAAATCAAACAAATTTTCTTTCCGTATTTCTATATTGCCATATCGTAAAACAACTATCATGCTTTCAATCAATAATGTATAGCATCACCTCATTATCATCTTTCTCTACACATTCCCCATTCTCCACATACATACATCCACCAATTTATACCACGCTTTGCTACAAAGATACACAATTCAAAAGATAAACACATAGCGATCCCGACTCAAATCCCATGGTGACCGGTTCAAAATTGTAGGGCGAGTTCGCGACTTTAGGACGTCTCCCAAATCTTTGCATTAGCTCCTACAACTTCTACTCCGGGTTCATTTTAATTAGACTCCCTAGGTTCATTAGATTCATTGGTTACAGGTTTCAGGATCGTCGCTCTGATACCACTTTGTAACACCCTCATACTCCAAGTGCCTTACCAGGACCACTTAAGGCATGGAAGTGCTACCATCTCGGTTACCCGAGGCAATGATAATCATAAGACAATATAGAAACGTACTTTAAAAGTAAATATAATTAAAGTGATTACATGTCTCAAACCAAAACTGTCAAAAGGAATACAACCAAACCAAAACTGTCTACTAATAAAACTGAACAACTAAAGGACATCGTCTGACACAGCGGAAGACTCTTCTAACTGCAAGTGATGACTTATCCCAGCTATCCCATATGCGTCGTATAATACATGCTCAATAAGTGCTCACCATCCCCGAATGGATCACCACAGTTTTTAAAACATTTAAACGGGGTTAGTACTAATTACACAATACAAATCACGGTAAAACAAATGCCAAACAGTTCAGTTGCCACATCAAACCACAGTCTCCATAATCAATCTCCACACAACTGACACACACTAAAGTGTGTAGCCCTACCAGAGTACCCATCGCAACAGATACTCTACACCTCCAGTGGGGGACCGCAGCCGTTCCCACCTAAGCCCCGCTCATCTCATCCGAGCGATAAACCCATGTTCCTTAATGTGCACATCCCTCCTGTGGCGGGTTCCACAGGAGGCGAATCAAGGGCGTGAAGTCACTCCCGCAAGTGACCCCACTCAGCCAGGGACGCACCCCGAAGAACACAGGCAGTTAAACAGTAATCACAACACAACCTCAACAACCGTCTGAAACTTCCAACAATACAATATCACAACCGTCTAAAACAATCAACAATACAATATCACAACCGTCTGAAACAATCAACAATTACTATCTACAACACAATCACCACACACACCATGTAACTAATACTGAGTAGGGAAACCCAGACACTATAAAAAACGGTACGTAAGACTACCCAATTCCTATCACAACAATATAATCATACAATCACTATCACAACAATACAATCATAAAATCCCCAATTCCCAAAATTAGGGTTTAATCAAAACTACCCAAACACTATAAAAAAACGGTACGTAAGACTTATCCTTGACGCAAGGATCACAAGGATGCAAAGAACAACGAAATATGACCTCTCTAACCCCGGGATTTGCCAATAATGCGAACAATGCGAAGACCGTAATTTGCAATCTCCTTTTTGAGTGTATTAGGTTTATAAAAATATTTAGGAAAGATGACGAAAAGTTATATATACTAATTCACATTATTAACAAAACCCGACAAAACATTACCCGTAAACCGAGCTACTCGATCGAGTAAGTCTCGTACTCGATCGAGTGTCAAGGCTACTCGATCGAGCACCCTACAGGCAGACTCCTGTTTCGTAACTCAAAACATACTTACTCGACAGAGTAAGTTCCACTCGATAGAGTACCCATAGACTCATAAAACCGTAGTATTACATTAATCTTTCCATAATTATTATTAATTACTTAGTAAAATTAGTTAGTATTAGTAATTATCAATTATTTACACTTGGTTTTTGGGATTGTATTGAGAGATTTTGGAGGATTTCCTTCATTTATTCAATCAAAGCAATCATCTTTACCCGTGTTGGTACATCTCTTCTCTTATTCACTTGCTTAATCAATTGTTTACATTTTATTTTGCCTTTTATAATTGTTTGAATCTTTACCATGTCATCTCTTTTTGTTATTGGTTCTTCTCTATTTGTTTGTTTGAACAATTTTGATATGAGTGAGTAGTAATCCTTCTAGGGTTTAGGGGGAGTCTAAATGGGATTATTGGGCATGATAGTTTGATTATTTTGAGTCTTTGGTGAAATATTTGTCTTTCTTAGTATCGCATACAAGGTGTTTGATGAATTGTGTGAGTGATAACTTGTGCTTTTTGTCTTAGTTACTTAATTTCTCCATTAAATGAGAGTTTGTGGTGGTCTTGTTGCATGCTTAGAATGGTGTGTTGCTTAATGAGAGTTGGTAATCACCTTTAGGATAATCGAGAGATTGATTTGCATCCTAGGATAAACCCTCACCATTGACTCCTTGAATCGACTTCTTTGCCTCTTAAAACCATTTAGATGAACCCGAAAACCCTAGCCTTTAATCATTCGTATACACTTCCTCTTAATTGCTTGCGTTAGTTACAACTAGTAGTTTAAACCAACTCACTTCCTTTCATTTTTTACTAGACTAGACTCCTATTTAGACTAAGTAGAAACCCCTCCATCCTTGTGGTTCGATCCCGATTTACGCACTAAATTGGGTTATATTTTGTTGATGGTAAGAGACTTGACCCTACCGCTAAATCTTACTCATCACACACCTACTGCCATCACGACCACCACCATCCCTTAACTAACCCAGAACCAGCCCCGTCCCCGCCATCATTAGCTGGTACTGTTGATTGCCTTGCTAGAATAATTTGATGTAAGACTACACCATATTATAACCAAAAATCAATTAAAAAAATGAAATTTGTAGTGACCAAATTTTATAAACCCTAATTTTTAATTAGAGTTCATACCTAAAGATCAATTTTTTGATTATAATCTTATGTTTTCTCATAAAACTACTTCTCAAATCTTTAAAATGAAATAGATTCAAAATACGAAACAAATCTTCATAGATTATAATAAGAATTGAAGCTAACCTTTCTTCTGTAATAGACTGAAATCGGTTCTTGGGAAGGGTGGTAGAAACGGCGGTGGAAATGGTGGTCGATGGTGGAAGTAGCGGCCGACGGTGAGAGTGGTGCCGACGGTGGAAGTGTGAGAGGCAAAGGAAGTAGAGTGTTTGTGGTGGGAGGGTATGGAATTGTTTTAGTTGGGTAGAGAAATTGGAACGCGCGCTTGAGAGTGATTTTAATTGGTTAGTTCGTACGGTTCGCACCTGACCCCGATCATATATATATATATATATATATATATATATGTATATATATATATATGTATATGTATATGTATATATATGTATATGTATATGTATATATATATATATATATATATATATGTATATGTATATGTATATAAGATCCGGTGAGTCAACCTATATATTTGAGTTCATGAGTCCATAAAACAATATCACGCACTATACAAAACAATATCACAAATTTTTTTTTTCAAATTTTTTTTTCGAAATTTTTTTTTTCAATTTTTTTTTCCGAAAAAGTTATTTTTTTTTTTTTTTTTTAAGCTGTGATATTGTTTAGTATAACGTGTGATATTGTATTACAAAATAATATTACGATTTTTTTTTCAAATTTTTTTTTTCGAAAAAGTTTTTTTTTTTTTTTTTTTTTAAAAAAAAAAAAATTAATGTATGCTGTGATATTGTTTAGTATAACGTGTGATATTGTATTACAAAACAATATCACGATTTTTTTTCGAATTTTTTTTTCAAAAACTTTTTTTTAGTTGTGATATTGTTTAGTATAATGTGTGAAACTGTAAGCTGTGATATTGTGTAGTATAACGTGTGATATTGTATCATGGACTCACGGACTCAAAAAGATAGGGTGGACTCATGTTATCCTAATTCATATATATATATAATGAATTTGAGGTAGTATGAATTAATGGTTAGTATTTAACAACCCTAAAGGATTTTTTACTCGAATAAGGAAGTTATAATACGAATTTAAGTACAATTAGGAAACTTGATCTATCCAAACAAATTAATCTTCGTTGCATTCCTACACTTAAAAGAATTATAGGAGTACAATAATACTGATATTGATTAATTCTGTACTTTCTAAGTTTTATGATAAAAATTTTAAGTTTTATTTAAAAGTATGAGTTTTCAGTATAAAATTTTTGAGCTCATTCATTTAAATATTAAGCGAAAAAAATACAAACATTGCTCTATAACTATATTTATAGATTCAATTAATTTAGTTTTGCCATAAAAAAATTATTATATAACTTATAAATTTTAAATGCTCAAACAAAATACATATAAACTCAAAAACTTGAAGGGTATGAGCCAATATATCCGAAGCGTAATCATTTTTCTCATAATCCCCTTTATACTAAAAGAATAAGAGATCTCCAAATTTTCCAGCCTAAATAAATTTGATTATAATTGGGTTTTTATTATATCATATCTTTAATTGGATTTTCATTATATTATATCTACAACTGGATTACTGAACTTTCCCTTTCCACCGATTAATACAAAACATCACCCTTATACTAAAAGAATAAGAGATCTCCAAATTTTCCCGCCTAAATGAATTTGGTTATAATTGGGCTTTTATCTGCACCAAAAAAAAATTGGGCTTTTATTATATTTTATATGTAATTGGGTTTTCATTATATTATGAGTAAATTATCAATTACACCCACGTCAAATACACATTTTTACATTTACTCCCACGTCAAATTTTTTTATTAAATTACACCCAAGTTAATAGCTCAGTTTACAAATTGCACCCAATATCGGAATCCGGCCAAATTTCCGTCAATTTTCAAAATTTCTGGGATAAAACATATTTTTAGGACGATTTTACCCTCCTGCTTTCTTTATTGACTTTGTGCTTGTTTGATGTTTATCTCATTCATTCCCTTCCCTTCCTTCTTCATCATTCTCTCTTATATTTCCCCTATTTTGATTTCCTTCATTGTGTTACTAATCCTCAAGGTAATTCATTCCCCATTGTTTTGTTTTTGTTCAATGTGTTCAATTTTATTAATTTGTATTCAATGAGCTTGAAAAGTATAAGGTTGCGATGGAGCGGTTACGGAATGAAGTTGGTTCGAGGGTTGATAGCCTTAGTCAGGAATGATTGACTCGAAAATCCGACGGTGCATTCATCTTCAAGGACGAGTTCCGACTTGTAGACTCGTCAAGATACGGAACAGACACGCCATAAAGCACGCATTTGGCGTACCTTACGAGGCCAACAAGTGCGGCAACCTCGGACCTCGACTTATCATCACCCTGACACTGAAACTCCTCCTGTAACAACTCAATCTCCTTACGGCAACTCGCTGAGTCACTCAGTCCGAGTCGAGCAAATACCTCCCGGAGTTCACCGTGATCGGGGACCACCTCTCTCTTAATCGAATCAAGCATCGACATAACCCTAATTCTCAATTGATCATCGTTAAGGTCAACCAACGTCGTATCGTTTCGGCACTGTGCGATCAAGAATTCGCGCAATTCATCGACATCTTCGCTCAATTCAAGCTCCTTCAACGGTAATATTTCAAGCAAAGTGCATAAATCACGAGTCAACTCATGCAAATTACTCGAAATCAATTCAATTTGCATAATTTAATTGGGATTTATACGAAAATTTGAAAGGGGAAGATTTTGGGGAAAAATTGGGATGAAATTAGTGTAAAAACTGAAATGGGGGAAGTGAAATGAAGAGTCACAGGTTATTCAGAGTTAGAAACACGCGGGGGCAATTTTGTCATTTCACATAGTTTTTCGCCTGAAAATGGGTTGGGGTGCAATTTCTAACCTGAGCTATTAACTTGGGTGTAAATTAAAAAAAAATTTGACGTGGGAGTAAATGTAAAAAAGTGCATTTGACGTGGGTGTAATTGATAATTTACTCTTATATTATATCTACAACTGGATTACTGAATTTTTCCTTTTCCACCGATTAATACAAGACATTAATAATAATAAATTTTACAATTAAATTTCAAATTAAGTTAATATTAGTTGTATAATTGTTACCTTGTTCAATATTCGTATCAAAATACCGCGCCTTTGCGCGGAAACTATACTAGTTGTATGCTATCTATATAAAACTAAAATTCCCTTTTTTAGTTTTGTTTTCTTTTTCTCTTTAATTTTATTTTACGTAAGTTCAAATTAGATTAGTTCATTGACCTGGCAAAACGGGTCTACGGGTCGGGTTCGGGTTGGTCAATTCGGGTTAGGGTCAGTTCGGGTTTCTCATTAAATTCAGGTTAACTCGGGTTGGGACGGGTCATTCATTTCGGGTTTCGGGATTATTTCAGATTTGTTGATCGGGCAGTTTCGGGTCAAGCGGGTTGGGTTGTTTTGGGTTGGGTCATTTTCGGGTCAATGAATAATAGAGAAACTGTCATTTCAAGTCTTTTCGGTTCAATTAGAGTTATATTTTGTCGGGTCATTTTCGGGTTTGGTGGTTTCGGATCAGGCCAGTTTGGGTCAAGAAAGCCGGGGTCATGTTCGGGTCGGGTCGGGTCGGGTAAATTCGGGTTTTCGGGTCACATTCGGGTGATGTAGTTCGGGTCACTTCGGGTCTCGGGTCAGCCTTTTCGGGTCGGGTTGCTTTTACCAGGTCTAATTTAAACTAGTGTAAATTCAGTGTTACAGTACGATATTTTTAAGATAGGTTATATAAAGAGGCACTTTCAATACAATTATTTGCATAAAATAAAGTTACTTTTAATTTAATGATAATATACTAAATATAATAATATTAATAAGGAGGAAAAAAAGAAAGTTACTATCGTGAAAGTATAGTTAAAACTAAGTTATTTTTGTCTTAAATTATTAATAATAACACTATAATGTTAAATCAATACGGGAAACTAATTTATCAAATTAAGTTAAATGTAAATTCTAATTAAAAAATATATTAGGCTTATAAAAAAAAGTTAAGTTAGTTCATTTAAATTAAGTTAATTAGTTTAGTATGTTAAATTTATTTAGATTAGGTTAAGTTAAGTTAGATTATTTAGTTAAGTTAATTAGAGTTGATTTAAGTTTTATTTTAATATAATTTTTTTTTGACAAGGGTGAAATAATGTTTTATTATGTACTCCATTCGTCCGGCCATTTGTTTATTTTTTATTTGGGGTGTTTCACATTTGTTTACCTTTTTAGTTTAGAATTGTTTTTAATAATTAATTTGATCTTTCATACACAATCTGTTCGAACACAAATTCTCATTGAAGACGGACACTATCCGTCACAAGCTGAAGACGGATAGTGTCCCTCTCACAAAATGCAAATGGATAGTGCAAGTGGGGGAAATGGATACCCCCACTTACCCTCCCACTTGCATTTTGTGAGAGGGCCACTATCCGTCTTCAGCTTGTGACGGATAGTGACAGTCTTCAATGAGACGGACAAGTAGGCTATAGGTAGTATACTAGTATGGAGGCCAGGAGCAAGGTGACAGGCTATATGACAGGTATCGATCATTACTATTAATCTATCATACTCCCTTCATTCAACTCCACAAGGTCATTATCTCTTTTGCACACTATTTATAAGCGGATATTTAACTTTAATTTTCTCTCGATACATAAGTGAAAATATATTCATGTGAAATCTTATTTGATTCGTCTTTAAGAGTACATTAAAAATATCTAACTTTTATAATTTTTGCAAATACGTAACTAAAGATATTTGCCGAGCAAAAGTCGCGTTGACAAACGTAAGCCGCGTTGGCAAACGTGATAAAGCATAATGGCTTTGTGGAGTTGAATGGAGGGAGTACTAACATACATGTCGATCTCAAGGAGGTAACTGACTAACTACTAGCTAATGGTAAGTTGGTAACTGACTAAATAATGTAACTTTACAAATAGTCAAATATCATGAAATAATATTTTGATCTAGGTTTACTCCGTGAGCAAAAAGATATAAGATCAAGCGAGAAATAAAATTCAACAAGCATCTAAAACAAGAGATCGGAATGTAAAAGCAACACAACTAAATTGTCAATATTTATTTAAATCAAAAGTTGATATTTGAGTAAACCCTACAAATTCAACAAATTATACTTGATAATTCCATGGAAAGGCGGAGGTAGTCCAAACCAAGGAAGTAGATTTACTACAAAAACTAACTTCTTTACCATACAAAATAAAACAATGTAAGTGCCGATTATACCCCAAAGCTCCACAAACTAAAATTGCAACAAAAACTTGAAACACTTTCCATATTTCTAAAACGAATTGTGTTATTTCATCGCTTTCTGCCATGTGCTGATTTGCGCCGACCGGTTGATAGCTTCCCCGCTTATTCGTCATTCTTCTTGATCTATGATTACCCCTATTAACGATCGACTTAGGGGTCGTTTGGTTGCATATAAAAATTTGTATTGCCTAAGAAGTCATAAAACACGTGAATTTGGAATTCATGTGAATTGCAAAAAAATGTTTGGTTGCCATGGAGGAAGTGCAATTCATGTAGGCATTCTAACTTACCTAGGGGGCCTAGGTAAGCAACTTCCTCCATTGTGGAGGAATTGGAATTCATGGGAACTTCCAATTCATGTGAATTGGGGTAACCAAACAACATACCCATTTTGCAATTCACATGAATTTAAGTTCCTGCATTGTTTAGTGGATAACCAAACGACCCCTTATACTTTATAAAACGGAGGTAGTATCAATTAAGGTCTCGTTTGGTTGCCATACGGGAATTAATTTCCCATATTTTTACAAAACACATGAATTGGACAATTCATGTGAATTGCGTAAAATACGTTTGGTTAGCATCCGGGAGTTCAATTGACTCGGGAGTTTCCAACGACCTAGGGGGGCTAGGTAATTAAACTCCTCCGGGGGAGTTGAAAATGCCTAGGAAAATAGAATTCATGGGATTTTGGGTAAACAAACAAGTTTCATTTTCCCAATTCATGGAATTTTCCAATTCCCCCGTTTTTAATGTGGTAACCAAACGAGGCATAATAGATTGTTTGGCTTGTATATATAGCAAACGGGAGTCGGGTACCTAAAGGATTTCAACTGCAATAAGGAACCTATAATATGAATTTACGTACAATTAGGAATTTTTTTATCTAGCCTAACAAATTAAAATACTCCGTATTATAAATATAACTAGTGTTTGGTCAATGATAAAATTGAATTTAATCTTTCGTTGCAATCCTACACTTAAGAGGACTTTAACTTTCACTAAGTTAAATTTAATTATTACTTCCTCTATCCCGATCATTTGTTATTCTTTTCCATATTGGGTGTCTCAATCATTTGTTGTTCTTTCTATTTTAAGAATGAATTTGATGAGTAATTTGATCATTCAGACCCAATTTATTCCACTTGTCATTTAATAATTGGTCTTCTCCTCTTTCCTTGGTTTTTGTGCCAAAACCAAAGAACAACAAATGACCGGGACGAAGGGAGTATTATTATTATTATTTAAGTTAACTTGGATGTACTTTAGCAAAATTAAATTTTATCTAAGTTTAGTTCAGCCCTCTATATAATATCACAAAATCTCATTGAAGACGGACGATATCCGTCACAAGCTTGTGACGGATATCGTTTCCTGTCACAAAATACCCATTAAGAGGTGAGTGGGAAGCACATGGGGGTGCCCACCTTATCCTCTCTCTCTTTTTGTGAGAGGTCACAAGTTTATGACGGGATTAGCCCCTCACAAGCAAGACTAGCTGATATAATATGGGGTAGAATAATAAGTTTATCTAAAATTTTCCATCCAAATTCGCCCATACATTAATAAAGAAACAATGAATTTATGTGTATTACAAAATTTCCATTTTTTTTTTTTGAGAAAGCACCCCAAGGGTACAATTAATGCATTAACGAATCAGCAATAACAGCAATGTTCACCATCGGAGGCAAAGTATCCGCCCACTCCGACCGACCAACCACTCTAGGAACTAAATGAGCTAACGAATGCGCAACAGAATTGTTTACGCGACTAGTATACGACCAAATAACAGAATTAAAAGAACAAGCTAAATTTAAAATGTCACTTAAAACTAAACAAAACTCAGACTGGCCTTCCTTCTTCTTCTTCTTCAACGCATCTATGACTTGGAGACAGTCACTTTCAACAATAACATTCGAATGTCCTTTTTGTAGCGCTATCTCGAGACCTTCAATAACTGCAACAGTTTCGGCCACAAATGAGAATTGGAGTTTTACCATGTAATTGAAGTGCCATGTTGCACAGTTAATAGATCCTACAACCAGTTGTACCCAGTTGTATGCTATAGAATCTGAGCTATATAATAAAGTTTTCGAGTTTTGTTTTAAAGAAGTCAAGCTATACCATAAAATTTCTGAACTTACTCACTTAAATATAAAAAAAATTAACTTTAAGAAAGCTCAAAAAAATTACACATAAACTCGATAAGATATAACTTGGTTGTATGATGTTATTGTACCACTGGAGGTATAATGTTATTTGTGCATGTTGCATATATACTCCGTTGGTTTGTTTATTTTATTTTGGATATCTCAGTGAATTGTTTACCTTTCTATTTCAGAAATGCTTTTGATGAACAAATTAAGCTTCATACTCATCAATTTGATCTCCTTGTCATCAAATAATTGTCATCTCTTATTTTCTTACTATTTGTGCCAAAATTAAAGTAAACAAATAAACGAGGGTTTGGATTGCTAATGCAGGGATTACTTCTAAGTCGACCACAACATTCTTTGACCCTCCTCAAGATGGCGTTCGTACGATTCTTCATGAAGATGTACTTGGGGTAGTTATTCCCCGTTTAGTTCCTATTTAGTTTCCGTAATGTAATGGGGCTTTGCCCTTCTTTGGCACCAAGAAAAAATACTATATATAAGATACTCTCTCATATTTAGATAAATCTATTTCTTGTTTGGGGTTTTCCAACGTGTGCCCTAAAGGCACACATTAATAACCTAAAATATGGTAAAATTTACAAGAAATTCTCACTAATTATGGTAAAAGTGAGTTTATACTTGAATATTTGATGAGAATCTCTTGCAAATCTTACCACATTTAGGTTATTAATGTGTGCCCGTAGGGCACACGTTAGAAAAACCTTTCTTGTTTTTGGAGAAAATATTTCCAACTTTTTGGTGTTAGAACTTATATTCCTCGTAATCTAAATAAGGTTGTCCATAACCTTGCTAGGAATGTTATGAAATTGTAGTGCTACTTATAATTATCACAAATAGGATTATACATCCAGTTGTACCATAAGCATGGTACAACCAAGTAGAAGAATTCGAGCTTATGTGTATACTTTCTGAGCTAATTTAAAGTTTATGTTTTTAATGTGTAAATAGATCAACTCAATACTTTCTAATATAGCTCATATTCTTTAACATAAAGCTCGGATACTTTATCACAAAGCTCAGATTCTACACCGTACAACATATACAACTGATTGTATAGTCCATGAATTGTATAATTATACACAACTGCCAAAAAAAAATAAAAAATTATAAGGTTGTTTGACAACATAATTGGGATTTTGGGGCTTGTTTCAAATTAATGGGGTGATTGTGATTTTGTGAATGAGTCCATCTCATTAATTTTTCCTAAATTATGAATTGAACAAAGTCACTATTTCAAGTAACGGTTTTAGTTGAAATTTGAAAAAAATAATAATAATTGATGACATTGATCAACAAAAGCAAAACACTCAATTATTTGTCAAATAAGACTAAGTTTAACGAGGGTTAGAAACAAGGTCTAGGTCCAAGGTCCAAAGCAAAATAACTATAAAAAAATCAACCCCAACCAAACTTTGTAGATATGTGGGTGTGTAGAAGACCTCTGCAAAGTGAAGTAAACCTTGCCACATGTCCATCATTAATTGGCTCAAAGGTTGGCAAAATTAGAAAAAACAAAGCTCACGTACAAAAAAACTCATCTCCCTTCTTACGTTGACACTGGGCTTGTTCTTATTGGTCTTTATTTTATATCCGTTAGAAACTTTGCAACGGCTATATTTTAAAAAATACTTTAAAAAAAAAAATTTGACACCACCGAATTTGAAGATCTTCAAGCAACAACAAATAGAACCACTAGAACGACCGTTGGGCCTTCTCAATATTCGACCCGGCCATCAAGCCTAACTACGTATATGCAAAGGCGAGTACAAATCCGTGATAGAGAGACTCACAACGGTCTAAAAAATGATCTGGTTGAGCATATTTGGCAAAAATTTGGTAATCGTAACTAGTGAGATGAATTTGAATCGATTTTATCGTTTCTTCTATATGTAATTTGATATTTTAATGTTATTTTAAGTAATCGTGTTAATTAAGTTTTAAATGTAATTTCGAGTTTTAGTGCTCTTTATGTAATCGTATTAATTAAGTTAAGTGAATTCGTTTTTTTTAAGTAATCGTGTTAATTAAGTTTTAAATGTAATATCGTTTTTTTTTCAAATTTTTTAAAAAACATTAAGGGTTTTAAAAAATAATTTTTAAAAAAAAAAAGTAAATTCGTAAACAGTACTATTTTTCATTGACGTAAATATAACCGACTTTGTAAAATAAAAATTGATTGTTAAATAAAATGATTTTTTATTTAGGGAGAAAAAATAATAAAGAATATGTTAAACCATGGTGAAAGGAAGGTGTTGATAAAGGTAGAAAAGTTAGAGTGGATTTGATAAAGTAGGTTGTAAATAAAGTATAATACTCCCTCCGATTCACTATGATCTTCCACATTGCTTTTTGAGGAGTTTTTAAGAGGAAGGAGATTAATGGTGGAAAAGGGAGGAAAATGAAAATAAGAGAGAGAATGTGGGGTCACAAGTCATAAAAACCACAAATAATAGACTAATAAGGAAAGTGGAAGAACTTAGTGAATTTGCCATTTTCGGAATTGTGGAACATCATAGTAAATAGGAGGGAGTATATGTATGGGTAAACCTTAGTGAAGTAGACCCATTGATAAACATGGTCTAACCTTATAACACCAAAAAGTTCAGTATTTTGACATTTAGTCAGGTACTCGATGGCTTCTTTATGCTTATGAAGTAATGAGTGGGCTGACTATTGAATGTCTTTGTTGCTCCACTTCTTCAACTTACATACAACCTTAGTGTATCGTTATTTTGCCATAACCAACTTCCATAGTCCACTTACTAAGCTTTATTCTTTCGAAAAGTCACTTGTGACGTCATAAGCTTCTGAAGTCTCAAAACTCTTCTCCCACAATCTCTCTTGTTTTCCTACTTGTAGCTTGTGAGAGCTTGTGACAAAAAATGAGCTTAATTTTTTTTTGCGGGAACAAAAAATGAGCTTAATTTGTGCAACCAAACTTTGAGAATTTGGTTTGGTCGACAAACCTTATCCCCATTTTTATGAAGATTTATGTCTTACATTTTGTAAGATTGAAAACTGTGGATCTTTAGTCTTTTTTACTGTCTTTTTTTTGTTGGATTTTCTTTTTTTTGGGCTTTATTTGTTTTAGACTTTCTTTATTTGAGTCTCTCTCTTCGCCCTCCCATTTTGGTGTTTTACCATTTCGATGGTAATACAAAAGTTTTCTACTTTCACTTATCTCTCACATCCGCGAAGATATTATAGTTTGATTTCGATTAACCTAATTTCTCCAAAATTAAAGTTTTGTCTCTGAAAAGCTTGTGTTGTACTAAAAATAGGCTGATTAGAAGTCATATTGACGTCCCAATTTATTGTGTTTTGTGTAATCATCATAACAAGTATTTAGATCGTTTCTTTTTCAAGTGCCCTTTCATTAGGTCAAATTTTCAAGATACGGGTATTCCAAATTTAGTAATTTTTCGACAACAGTTATTGTCAATTCATGTCAAACTCTTTTAATAAAGTTAAACGAGTTAAAAGATTTATTCTCAAGAACAGATTTCATTAAAATTATTTTTATTTGGTGGAATGTTTTGTTCTTTAAAAA
The DNA here is from genome assembly GCF_048544455.1 of Silene latifolia. Lineage (NCBI taxonomy): Eukaryota > Viridiplantae > Streptophyta > Magnoliopsida > Caryophyllales > Caryophyllaceae > Silene > Silene latifolia. Next base: position 142,664,141 of record NC_133528.1, on the reverse strand, counting down.
TGACTTCATCTTTAATAATGTTAACGTTAATGTTAGTAAACTTACTCTTTTCCGTATGAATTGTAAGTAAAACTTGGGATGAAACTAAGTTTAAAGATCTCAATAATCTCGATACATGAGAGTCGGCTAAAAATCATGTGAATGGTAATAAAGAAATTGCTTGGAAAAACCTCCTAACAGGCTTTCTTAAACTAAATTTCGATGGATCTAAGTTAACTGATAATAAAACTTCTTTGGGTTACTCTATAAGAAACCATAATGGGAAGGTACTACTCGTAATAACTCATTAGTTGCTTAAGTTGACATATGTACGATAAGTGCTTCGTAGTGAAATAAAGGAAGTACTCGTGAGGGCACAACGAGATCTAAGAACACATGAATACTCTCATCATTTGTCTTGGTTATTTGTTTACTTATTTTATTTTGGGTGTCTCATTTAATTATTTATCTTTCTAGAATGTCTTTGATGGATAATTTGACTATTCACACTCAGATTAATCCCATTGTCATCTAATAGTTGGCTACATTCTCCTTCTTTAATTTTTGTGCCAAAACTAAAGATAAACAAATGTCCGGGAGAAGAGGCGAAAGGGGTACATGATCAGGAGAACTAAGACGAGCATGCATATCAACATAAACTAGAGTCAAATTTGAGTACAACACATGGGAGAGCATCCTATGCTAGCAAAAACTTATACTACGCTAAGATGACTGGTATATTAAGATTAAGACGGGTCAAATAGAAAGAATAGGGACAAATAAAAGATTTGCCCTATAACCATGTAGGATGATATTTGAGTATTTGACTCATTCTAATCTCCGTCTTAAGGAAAACTAGCAGCCCTTTTTTAGAAACCTGAGAAAATTATTTACTTAATTGCTTCCGACAATGTTTCATATTAATATGGTGAAAATTAACGTCTCTGATTTTGAATTCGGTCCCTCCGGCCCATTTTTTCTCAAATGCCTACCCATACGAAAAAAACAAACAAATGAAAACAACCAATATTAAGTGAAAATTTATAGCAAAGCATGAAAAGACAATTTCAAAAATTTAGCGAGAGACGTAGTGATTTCTATACTTTTATTTTTTTTGGTTGTGATCTTGGCCCTTAAGTTCTTGATTCGGAAATTAAGCGTGTCTATAATCTCGCATCATTCTTGAAATTGTTACTAATAAATTTACAACTGCATCTTCTGAAGCATTATTAGTTTGCTTATTTTCTCCTTTATATTTCGTTTAGGAAAGATGTGTATAAATGAATGCACAATCACAATGATTGTGTACCAATTTTGGTGTTGGGTATTTTTCGGGTTCCTTTTATATCGTTGAATATTTTAATGCATTGTGATAAATACTCAATATTGAGCTGATATTGTTACAGGATGCAATTCATTCTCATTCTTTCTGTAAATCATTTTCATCATTCATCATTTATTATGATTATTTAGTTGAATGTTTATATTGGCTCGACGGATGGATGGATATGGATGGTTGGAATTTAGAAAGAAGGGTGTGTGTTTATAACTTACAGTGGAAAATTGCTATTTAGTTAAAGAGAGAATGTACAATTGCAAACAAACAACTTCTGGCTTAGTAGTAGAAAGCAATAATAATACAATTAAAGTGAATGAAAAAAAAACAGAATATGATATGGAGACTAAGATGGTGGCCCATTGAATAATATTTTAAGTGTCTTCCTAGGGTTTCTATGGGAGTTTAGTCAAAGATTAATCTTTGTTTCTTTCCTTTTTGCTCAAGGTTTCCTCTACGTATTATACGTAGGTAATTTATAGTTTCCTTTGCTATATTAGTTACAATTGTGTCTTATCTTTGGTGTGAAGTTGTGCGAGTTAAGGAAAATTAGGGTTTTCTTAGTTTTTCTTTGCTTAATTTTCAACGAAACCTAGTGTTTATTGAATGGAGCACGGAAGTTGCAGTAAAGGTAAAGGGGTAATGGGGGAGCAGCAGGGTGGTGGAGGTGCGGTGTTTGACTGGGAGGTAGATGGGGAGGAAGTACATGAGGAGAAGACGGAGATGATTCTCCTTGGGAGAATATGGGCATCAAAAACGATTAATTCTCGAGCAGCAATTGACACGATGTTACGGTTATGGAGTCCTAAGGGTAAGGTGATGGGAAATTTACTGGATGCGAAGGAAAAAACGTTTATCTTTCGCTTTGAGGACGAGCGTGATAGAATAAAAGTTCTCGAAGGGCAACCGTGGCACTTTGATAAGTTTGCATGGTGTTTTAATGAGCCGAACCTGGAGGGTAGGATGCTGGATACACCGCTGTATCAACTTCCTATATGGACACGTATATATGATCTTCCTCTTAAAGGGCGTACGAATGAAGATAATTTGAGGAGATTAGGGTCGCAGTTGGGTAGCTATGTTATGAAGGACGTGGCTGCTTTCCCGGAGATGGAGAGAGCGGTTAGACTACGCATATTACACGATGTTCGACGGTCACTTCGTTCTTCTGTTGAGGTACGCTTACCTAATGGAAAGGTGTCATCTTTTGATGTAAAGTATGAGAGATTGCCGCTGTTTTGTTATGGTTGCGGGATATTAGGGCATGGGGCGAAGGATTGTGACGATGGACCATATGAAGATGATGAACTTAAATTTGGGGATAATTTGCGTGCTTCACCATGGAAGCTGGGAAGAGCGGGAATGATAGAGGGAGGTAAAGTTGGTAGGGATTTGCGACCGGAATTTGAAGCGGAATATTTGCGGAGTGAGCAGGAGATGATTGAGAAATTACGACGGATTGCTCTTTCTTGTAAGGTTGGTGGGGTGCAAGGGAAGGATAAGGTGGAGGAATGTGTGAGGATGGCGTGTGGGGATAAGTTGTTAGGGGAGAAGACTAAGATAGGAACAAAGGGGACTGTTGTAGTGAGTGCTAGTGGAGGAGCGAATATGGGGGAACTGACGCCAGAAAACACAGTAAGGGTTGATGGAGGAGAATGCGTGGAGGTGGTAGGAATGGGGCTGGATGGTGGGGTGATGGAGGGGACTGGTGGGGTGGTTGCGAAGGAGGGGTTGTTTGGAAATAAGGAGGCGGAGAAGGATAAGGGAGAGGAGGGGAGCTGGACGCGGAGAGCTAGAGAAGTGGTGAATGCGGGGAGGAGTGCAATCCAGTTGCGTGATGAGATGTACATGAATGAGAATCAGAAGCGGATGCGCGAGGAGGATGGAGGGAACGAGATGGTGACAACTAAGAAAGTGGCTTTTCACAGGGATGTGATGATATCTGAGGCGGTGGTTGATTCACTTCAACCCCGCCGGGCCCAATGAGTTGTTTGAGCCTTAACTGCAGGGGGCTGGGCAACCCCGGTGCAGTAGGCGGTCTTCGGAACCTTATCCGACGGGAGGCCCCGGCTACAATATTTTTATGTGAAACAAAGTTGTGTAGTCGAGATATGCGGGTTATTGCTAAGCAGTTTGCAGGGTATGAATGTATGGCGGTTGATTGTATGGGACGGTCAGGTGGTGTGGCTTTTTTATGGCGGGATGATGTGGGGTGTGTTTTTCGATCAGCTACTTCCCATTATATGGATTTTGATGTGGAGATTGAGGGCGTTAAAATGCGTATAACTGGTTTTTATGGGTGGCCTGCAGTGACGGATAGACATTTATCGTGGCAACAACTTCGAATTCTGGCTGCGCAAGATCAAGTTCCTTGGGTTTGTATAGGAGATTTCAATGAGGTTTTGTATTCTACCGAGATGAAAGGTGGGGTGAGAGCTCAGTGGCAAATGAATAATTTTCATGATGCGATTAATGAGTGTGGGCTAAGGGATGTAGTGTTCGAGGGATATGAGTTCACATATGATAATGGACAGGCGGGAGCTGATAATCGGCAATGCAGGCTCGATCGTGCGATGGTAAATGAGAGATGGAGTGAACTGTTTCCATATGCTAGGCTGAAACATCTGGATAGGGAGTGGTCGGACCACTGTCCTGTTAAACTTGTCTTGGATAACAGAGGGGAGAGTAGAGGACGACGAGCAAAATTGTTTCGGTTTGAAGAGATATGGGTGGGGGAGTCGGGATGTGAAGATGCTATTAATAATGCTTGGGGAGGGGGTGAAGGGGAGTTGTTTATAAATTTGCAAAGGTGTGCGGAAGAGTTGAGTAAATGGAAAGGGGTGAGTATTGGTAAGGTAGTGAGGGATATTAATAAGAATCGAAAGAAGCTGGCGAGATTGAATGAAGGGCCGAGGACGTATGAAGCGGTGTTGGAACGGAAGTTGGTGATGAAGGAAATTAATAGCTTAATGCGTCAAGAAGAATTATTTTGGCGGCAGCGATCTCGCGCTTTATGGCTTAAAGAGGGGGATAGAAATACAACATATTTTCATAAGAAGGCAGGTATACGAAAAAAGAAGAATACTATTACGTCACTTATTGATGATGCGGGGTTAAGGCGTGAAGGGGATATGGCGATAGCAGCGGTGGCAAATGAATATTTTCAAAGGCTATTCACTACGTCTAATCCGCAGCAAGATGATGAACTATTTAACAATGTGGCGAATAGAGTGTCTACGAGTATGAATGAGGGTCTTCGAAGGGACTATAGTGAGGAGGAGGTTTTAGAGGCTCTTTCGCAGATTCATCCATTGAAAGCGCCAGGACCAGATGGTATGAATGCTCTCTTTTTTCAGTCTTACTGGCATATTGTTGGTCCGCTTGTTACTAGGACGGTGCTGAATATTTTGCGTGGGGGTCCTATGCCTGAGGGGATCAATAAGACCTTCATTGTGCTTATACCTAAGAAGAAAGCTCCGGATAAAATGATAGATTTCAGACCAATTAGTCTTTGCAATGTGGTTTATAAATTGGTCTCGAAGGTGCTTGCCAATAGGATTAAGGTGTTTCTGGGGGATATAGTTTCGGAGAATCAAAGCGCTTTTACTCCAGGTAGGTTAATTACGGATAATGTATTGGTAGCTTTTGAGTTGTTCCACTATATGAAGAATTCGCGACAAGGTGAGGGTCATATGGCACTAAAGTTGGATATGGCGAAGGCTTATGATAGGGTTGAATGGGGATTTCTGGAGAAGGTTATGCGAAGGATGGGGTTTGATGATCTCTGGGTGGACCGTGTTATGCTATGTGTTTCAACAGTATCATTTTCGGTATTGGTTAATGGGGTCCCTTCGGAGGTGTTCATTCCGGAGAGGGGGTTGCGGCAAGGAGACCCGTTGTCACCTTACCTTTTTATTCTTTGTGCGGAAGTTTTGTCGGGGGAGCTGCGAAGGTTGATGGTGGACGGGGCTATCCATGGGATTCGAGTGTCGCCAAGAGCACCGATGGTTTCTCATTTGTTTTATGCTGACGATAGTATTGTGTTTGTCCGTGCAAATGAGGTGGAAGCGACGCATGTCAGAGACGCTATTCATAGATATGAGGAATGTTCAGGGCAGCTGGTCAACCTAGGAAAGACCACCGTTTCTTTTAGTAAATGCACAAGGGTGGAGAGGAGAATTGTGTTGTCTAATTTACTTGGAGTTCGAGAGGTTGGGGAGCAGGAGAAATATCTTGGACTTCCGACAGTGGTAGGCCGGTCAAAGGTAGGAATTACCAATACTATTAGGGATAGGCTGTCAAAGAAATTACAAGGATGGCGGGGACTTTTACTCTCAAAAGCGGGACGGGAAGTGTTGATAAAGGCTGTTGCCCAATCAATCCCAACATACGCAATGAGCGTTTTCAAGTTACCTCGTAATTTCTGTGATAGCTTACGATCTATGGTCTCGAAATTTTGGTGGGGTGCGAAGAATGGGAAGCGGAAGATTTCCTGGATTGCGTGGGATAAGATGTGTGAGCCAAAATGCTATGGAGGTCTAGGCTTTCGAGACTTACATAAATTTAACATGGCACTTCTCGGTAAGCAAGCATGGAGATTAATTACGAACAGGGAGTGTCTAATGTCTCGTGTGTTGATGGGGAAATATGGTTCGAATGGGTCTTTTATGGGGGCGGAGTTAGGTCATAATCCGAGTTACACTTGGAGAGGGATATGGGAGGCTAAGGAGGTTATTCTTAGGGGAGCAAGGCGGCGGATTGGTAATGGACTGAGCACGGCAGTTTGGAAGGACCCATGGATCCCGAGAACACAGACTAGGCGAGTTATTTCGCCAAGAGGGGATGCTGACCCGGATATGGTGGTTGCGGAATTGTTCGATAATAGAGGGCAGGGTTGGAATACTCATTTGATTAGGAAATATTTCGTACCGTTTGAACAAGAGCGTATTTTGGGTATTCGTATTAGCGACTTGCGCCCCCAGGATACTTGGTGTTGGGATTTCGAGAAGGACGGCTGCTATTCTGTAAGGTCCGCGTATCGACTACTGGCAGGGGATGGCTTTGATGTGGCATCGTCTTCGTCTAGGGCAGAGGAAAGAAGGGTATGGAACAGGATTTGGGGCATGAAAATGCTGCCTAGGGTCAAGGTCTTCATCTGGCAATTCTGTAATGAAGCTCTTGCTACGAAGAGCAATATAATGAAGCGCATACAAGGTACGGATGGAAGGTGCCCGGTTTGTAATATGGAGGTGGAGACTCATCTCCACCTTGTTCGTGACTGCAGCGGATTGAGGGGTCTGTGGCATAGGTTGGGGATTGGATGGGTAATGGAAGGGGGTTTTGCGAGTGCGAGGGATTGGTTTTGTGAGATGGTCAAGGACTTGCAGGCGACGGAGGTATGCACATTGATGTTGGGATGTTGGGCGCTCTGGGATCGACGAAATAAGTGGGTTTTTGAGCAGCAGTTTCTGGATATAGATGAGGTGATACGGAGGGTCGACGGATTGAGGGAGGAAATGACGGGGGACAGCCTAGGAGAAAGGAGGAGGAACGTGGGACAGAGTGGTGGGGAGGTGCGGCAGAATGGGTGGCTTAAACCGAGTAGTGGGAAGGTGAAAATCAATGTCGATGCGAGTGTCCAGGAAAATGTGGGTGTTGGGTTGGGGTGTGTATGCCGTGATGAGGAGGGAGGGTTGTTGTGGGCGATGACTGTACAAAAGCGGGAGTTGGCGGACCCAAGAGATGCGGAAGCGGAAGCTTTGCTAGTGGGACTAAAGGAGGCGATAAGACGAGGTTATCGAGATGTAATTTTGGAGAGTGATTGCCAATGTCTGATAGATACAGTGAAGCGAAGGGTACAGGGTCGAAGTAATTTTAATCTTATTATTGACGATATTATAGCTTGTAGTGTTTCTTTTAATTCTATTGTGTGGTCTTTCGTTAGGAGAGACTTTAATAAGGTGGCTCATGAGCTGGCTCGTTTGGCTCCATGGCACATAGGTAGGCGAGTTTGGTCGAATGACTTTCCGATGATTGTTGTAACCTTTGCTTCAAATGATCTAATAGTTAATTCTTAACCTCTTCGGAGGTTTGATTCAAAAAAAAAAAAAAAAAAAATATTAAGTGAAAATTTATCACAAGGTTCTGAATTCTGATATGAGATTTATGAATGCTACAGTTAAGCTACCACTCGAAATTTTCAAACCTTCCATCCGGCCTGTCGGATTCGAACCGACAACCAAAAGGAATGAAGCATGCCTGTTGTATAACTGACCTACTCAGACCTTTTTACTCTTGCCATTTGAGTTAAAGCCGGTGAGAAAAACTCCTACACTGTCCCTTTTCTTTTTGTTTGTAATTTCATGCCATGTTTCGTTTTCCTAATTTAATTACTCAACTTTGTCATTCTTAGTTAGGATAAGTTGCAAGTCCAAATTCCCATTTTCTAATGTTACTTTGTATTGGTTCTTACCTTGCATCAACATGATTTCATCATAAAACAAAAAGTTTGTTCGTCCTGGTCATTTGTTTACCTTTGATTTTGGCACAAAGATCAGAGGGAGAGGACCATTTGTGGTGATTGTTGGTGAATGACATGTAGACCATAATGGATATGTATAAATCAAACACAAATTACTCCTAAAAACCTACGAAATATAAAAAAGTAAACAAATAAATGAGAAACCCTAATATGAAATAGGTAAACAAATGAACTGAACAAAGAATGTAATACAAGTATAATATGAGCAACTATTAGCATTTGAGCTAGCAAGTAGAACATGTATGTGACCAATGATTTTGGGCGATCAATATGAAAACAAACATCAATACAAGAAGAAGGAAATACTTATCATATAGCAACTATTTTTTTAAGGGTAATGTTAAATACAGCCCTTAGGGTTATATTTAAGCATTTAATATATTATATATGTGGTATTAACTTAAGAATTAAGAATTAAATTACACATTACTCAATACAATTAATACAAATATTAAGGATTCATTTCCTCTTATAACTCCTTAAAGACAGGCTATACAGCTCTTAGTAGGGCAGAGTACGGATCGGGTATTTGATCCAAAGTGCTAGTTCGGATCGGATATCCATATTAAAAATCCTGAAGTTAGATATCCAATACCCAAACCAAATGTTTCGGATATCCAATGTTCGGGTATCAAAAATAATTGGATCGGATGCGGATATCCATCGGATATCCATACTTTTGAATTTACTTTAAAATTAAGTTTGAAACACGATTATATTCATAGTCTTACATGATGATTTTCTTTAGTATTCTTATTCCAATGTTCTCGACATAAAATTTAAGTACCACCTAGATATTTCTCTAATATTTTGAACATTAATTAAGTTGTTGTATCAAATAAAATTTTATTTTTTCGAAATTATACTAGAAAACTATAGTTTCGGATCAGATCGGATATCCAAATGTTTTAATTCTAATATCCATATCCAAACCAAAACCAAAGGTTTCGTATCAGATATCCAAACCAAACTTAAATTTCGGATCGGATATCCAAACATTCGGATCAGATTCGGATCGGATATCGGATCAGTTTGGATAATCGGATTTTTTGGTCAGCCCTAGCTCTTAGGGTTGTATATAGGGATGACAATGGGTGGAATATGGATGGGGTGGAGCCATATCCATATCAATATCCATTTAATTTATGGTCATCCATATCCCACCCTCATCCATTTAATATTTTTTCATCCATCCATATCCATATCCACCGGGTGGAGCGGATACCCGTTGGATATTTTCACAGCTTATAAAATTTAAATATAATATATCGTAAAAAAACGGTGGCGATAAAATTAAAAGGCATACATAATTCAAGTAACAATATGTGTTAGCAAAGTGTCTTTGCAAAGCAAGTGACCATACAAATACGTCACGCCAACTACAAAGAAACCACCAACGCATTATATTATTGATTAAACTAACAAATATCCACATAAACACAAGTTTTATTAAAATTAAGTAAAATTTCTGATAAAAAAAATATACTTTTGAAGGGAAATCATTAATGACCTAAATAATTATTAACTTAATAAAAATTAATTATAAATATTAATTTCGGATATCCACAGGGTGGTTAAGCGGGTGAGAGACGATAATCCATATCCCACCCTAAATTCACCTATATCTCACCCTAAATTCACCCATATCCATATCCTACCCTAAATTCGAAAATAATTCGTCATCCATATCCCACCCATTTAATTTCGGGTGGATGGATATCCACAGGGTAAGGGTGAGACTGTCATCTCTAGTTGTATACTTGTATTTATCATTTCCCTTTTTTTTTAAAAACATGCCACAAATCTTACTTGCCTTGGCATGAATAAATAAATTTTATTTTGAAAATTCTTTTATTGGGCCAACTTTTAAACTTGCACAATAACAAAAATGTCCTTAAGAATATGCACATGTAGTAAAGAAAGAATTTAAAATAAAAATCAAGGATGTGCGAAATGAAATCCAGTGCAAGAGATTAAAGAATAGAGTGGAATCTTCCTTGAACACATAATTTGGAAACCGGTCCATAAATATTTTAGAAGAGCAAGCATCAGCTAGCTTAAGTGATAAATCATGTCGGGGTCGAGGTCGGATTCATGTCACATATAAACATGTCAAGAATCATGTAACCCAAACCCAACCCAAATGTCATATTCATGTCGACTCATTTACATAATGGATTATCAAGACTTATCCTAAACCGCATAATTTTGTGTCATATTTTCGGGTCATCACAAATGTTCGTCACACTAAATATTTATGTGCAGAGGGGTGAAAACCATTTATGCCTAATTTTAAAAATTAAGTTATTCATGTCGGGATCTTGTTTAGAGAGCTCAACTCAAATTTATGGTCGTGTCGAGCTTCCAAACCCGATCACTCTGTCTGAATGTGGCGTGACAATGGAATATTACCATTTACCAACAAGCTCGCCCTATCGTCTTTAAAAACTAGATTTTTTACTTGTAATATAATGTTTTAGATTTTGGACAAATTTAGACTTGTTTTAATTGATATGCTGACAAGTTTAACGTGAGAGTAGGCAATTTCTTTATAGGGCAAACACTCCAAGTACCGATACTTAAAGAGTACTAAACGGGAGTCTTCAATAAACGCGAGTGCCAAAGTTGCTCGGGTAAAGGATTAACAATCTATTGTACCGATACTTTCAATTTATAAAGGATAATTTAGAAAATAACCGATCCTAGGCCAAAATAATGGAATTGATTGATGTGGCTGATATGACCTAAAAAATTAGGTTAGATGGCCATCCAATTGCTTGTGCCGCCAACACTACCGCCATTCGCAACCTTTCTTATTCCATCTATCACTTGGGACTTGTTTTACGGCGGACAAAAAATATAATTATCGAGCCGGAGCAAGAGAACACAAACTAAAACTCAAACTAAGCTGATTTGAGCAACATTTGGCAAAGCAACGCAACTTGTAAGTAAATTAGAAGGCAAGAAATCACATACCACAAACTAATAAGAACGAGCCCCAAAAATCCATCAGTTAGGATAGCACACTCCTGCACAAATTGTATTATGTCCAAATTAGGAGAGAGCCGCGGGGCGCGAATGTGTAAATAATCTAAACTAGACATGATATATGAGATAATGGAATTCCGCAAAAGCTTACTACACGCAAGAATTCATCGAAGCGCAAAAATATTGTATTACCACAAACAATAGTGAACCATCAAAAATTTGTTCGAACGAGTCATTTTGGTATACAATGCTAAACTATTTGAAAATGCGCAAACCACCTCCCAATATGTTTCCAATACTGCCTACGTAATATGAAAGAAACATCCTTCATAGTGGGCTCACATGCACCATCATCTTGACCAAGGAGCTAGTGGTACTAACAAAATTTATTTTAAGATCATGATCAAACCAATAGTGTTAAGATCGGTATGAAAAAAGGTCTTTAGCCTAAAGATCTATAGAACTCGCAAAATATTTTTATTTTTACACAAGATTTGCTGATAACCTCATCCTATAGCCACCAATCCACCATACCATACAAGGTATCAAAAATGAAACAGATCCCCAGCATTACTATAGTAACTCAATGGCTCCCCAGATGGCACGGCAACTTTTCCACTGATACATTGTCTCTGAATGACGACCCATAATGACATTACATCTAAAATTCAATCAAATGACTTCACAATGAAAAAAAACAGAATCGTTTTACTTTATTCCATTAGAATCCAGAACCAAAAAATAACAAATTTTTGGCTCTCTCGGAAATGGAAAACAACGGAACAATTCAGTTAAAAATCAGTTACTTTCTTTGTCAAAGTCACTTGCATTGAAATGACAAATGTTCTTCGACCTTGAAAGAATCAGGAACTTGGATATCCAACTCTTTCAAATTGCTCATCCAGCCATCCATATGAATAGGCTTCACCGGAAAATTTTCAACAAGTGTTCGGAAAAAAAAAATACCTAAGCAGATATGCCGTACATTAAAATAAAAAAAAATAAAAATAAAAATAAAGATATTTTCTGTATAAGATAAGTACCACAGCCCCCTACTAGAAAAAGGCCAAATGTAAGGCACACACAAGGAGATACAATTATTTTCAATGACTAATTATTAATTGATTAAGCACATAAACGAAAAAAAGGAACCAGGGTAATCCAACCCTCTCCGTAGTCCCTATATAGACCAACAAGTACAAGCGCCGTTGAAGTAAATATCAATCACAACTCACAAGGTGAACACCAACGTTACCTAACTGCCTCCAAAAGTTGGAAACATTTTTCATAGATGTCAGAACAAACTTCTTTCTATTCTTCTGAATTCCGCCATTTTTCAAATTATATAATATACAACGGAGGTTCTGAAAAATTGGGCAATTCAAAATAATAGGAGGGACTAGGGAGTACAATTCTAGGATGTTTCTATATGACACATGGTAAATAATGCATCGAGCGAATGCTATTTCACAATGTAAGTACACTCGGCTTAATGAATGATTTTGCTTTGATCTATCAAATCCAAAGAAGCATTAGCTGATGTTTGGCTCCAATGGTTCTATTTAGAGCCACTAACCAAAGTGAAAATTCACCGGCACAACTAGATTGGAGCCTGTCAATAATCCTGTTGACAGCTCTTTATGTCTCATATCACTAGGCCACGCCCAAATTAAGACGTAGTTCTCCACTATTATATTACATAGCCCAAACTAATCCACCCATACACTCAAAGAAAAACAGCAATTCCCAGACTATTAATCAGGAACTATGACCCAATACCATCTTACGGATGCCTTTGCATCTTCAACTCACTATAACCTACATTTTCACAGATACTTCCACCAGAACACAGATAACAACAAGAATATTATTCCTTCAGGTTGCATGTAAGAGAAAGAGATGAATAAAAATTATGCTTGGACTAAAAAAAATACAGGATAATATGGATGAAGTATTAGTCCTTAATTAACTAGGGATAATATGAGATGTTCACTATTTTATACTCCTAAATTTGGATAGAGTGACTACTAAAAAACAGCACGAGATTTTATAGTAACTAAATGTGGTATTTGTGTAAAACCAAGTTAAACTGAAAATGAGATTCGTATCTTTTCTATCAAATAGTATGCTAAAATAATTAGGATGTGTATTTTGTACAACAAAAACGGAACTCTGAGAATGCTATGTCACTGTAAGTCAAAAAAAAGGTGGCACGTTACAGTTTTCTAAAGGTAGAAACTCATCTGCAATTGCGAGACTATCTACAAGAAAGCTCATCCCACGATAGCTCTTCATCTGTGATAGGGAAGAGAATAAGTTACAAAATATCACTCACAGCTGTCGTTAAGGATCATGAGTTGATTTTCTGCAAGAAATATGGAAGAGCAATTAAAAGGTGAGATGGTATGCAAAACCTGCATACCCGACGGTAATTAACAAGGTGGGACAGAATCAGAGAAATATACGTCAACTGACATTCAAAAAAAAACAGAAGGTAAACTTAACCCAGTGAACTAGCTAATCCATAAAATTCAATTCAATCAACATGTGTATAATACAAAGAATTACATTATTAGTCTTTAAGATGAAAAATATAATTTTTTAATAGAATGATATGGGCTTGCTCAACAAACATCCTTAGTTTGTTATATATCTAATGCTCACCCATATTCTTATTGTCCGGGATAATAACATAGACAGCAGAACAACTTGTAAACAGAAAGGCCTTAACCAGCCTGACAAAGATCGATATGGATAATTGGATACGCCACATTCAACAGGAAATATGCTTTTAGTAATATTATTTTAATCTTATGCACACCATTAATTTTATTATCCCGAATTTCTCATAATACACAACAGAACAGCCACTTGTAAAGTTGTAAGTTGCAACCGAAAAGACCATAACCAATTGAGGTTGCCTGATTAATTATAAATACGCCATTCAATAGGCAATATGATCTTAATATCAAATGTATAAATTTTAAGCAAGGGCCATAATAGGATGTGTGTAAACTGATTCCCAATCCGATAGGCATTGAGCTAATCCTGTAACCTAGTAACCAACAAAATCATCCAAACCCTTGGTTTACCCGAACTAACCAACCCTATGCATGTCCTGCAATAGAACCAACTAATGATGCCTCCAGCTAGAATGCATGACCATCTAAACTGTGAGCCACCATTTGCACAATAGCAAGCTATAAATCATTCTTGTACAAGTTACAACAACAGACGAATGAATGACGGTCAAAGGGGCACTATCAAACATTAGCAACAGACTACAAGACATCAAAAAAAGACAAGGTAGCCATTAAAGCTCACCTACAATAAACATGAACCGCCACCTATCCCTAGTTCATTGAACCTCGGCACCTGGAAACAGGAAAAATGATTCAGTAATTAGGGTGAGGACTTGAATAAACTAATATCTGAAAAAATCGCAAGTAGAATTATCTGGCAGAGATTATCAAAACATGTCAGTTCAATTAACTACAGTGAGAAAAGTAATGAGTCTATCTTAACCTGACAGGGACAATAGTTTGCAGCCTAATGAAATCAACGTCAAATTATACCAAAATATCTTCATGATGAGTGCTTCAACTTGGAATACTACAACCAGACTGACTGACTGACTGACTCAGCCATATAGTGAAGGTTTTACGATAACAGTGAAGGGTTTTAAGATAAAAGTGAAAGTTTCTAAAATTTCTCATTACTGTATACAACAATGCTTTAACTAAAACTCCCAGTTTAATATGAAAAGGCCTGTTTTTTTCATCAAATTTCACGGCTGTATCTTAAAAATCATAAAGCTTAACCGTGAGTTACTGTTAAACCATCTTATACTGTAATTTGTATACTACTCCCTCCATTCAACTCCACTTTGCAACTATGCTTTTTGCGCGGGTATTAAGAAACGGATTAAAAAAACTATTAAAAGTACATAGGGAAAGGGAATGGTGGGGTTAAAGATATTAAAAAATATAAAGGTGAGTTTTATGGTGGATTTGTGTGGGGTATAAATGGCATTTTTTGTAAATATAGATTTTCAATAAGGATAGAAAGGTCTTTTACATGTCCAAATAAGGAAACCTGTAAAGTGGAGTTGAATGGACGGAAATAGAATACTTGTAAAGTGGAGTTGAATGGAGGGAGTACATGTTTTGACAAACTCCAAAATGATACTCCCTCCACCACAAGCTACTGGTTGTCGATTCATTCCACTTTTGTTGTCTTGTCATCTGATTGTCGCCTTACAGTAGTCGTCTTGTCTTATGGTCGTTACAGCTTGGTCATAGCTCTGTGGTAATCATTTTCTTCTGATCATCTATGAATAAGGGAAGACCTATGAGCAGAGGTCATGGTTGGTGTTTTGATGATGTCGGAAAAGTCAGGGCTGAAGAGGTAGGGAAGGGGAAGATCGAAACCTGCAGTCTGACTACAGGGAGGTAGCCGCAGGAAGTCGTGGAGAAGATGGGATTCGGGACTTCGGGTGGTGAGGAGGAGAGGCGAATGGGTGATGGCCGACGGGAAGAGTGGAGGGGAGTTCGGGTGGTGAGGAGAAGATGATTTGTGTTTAATGATTTTACTATAAATATTCAAGTTGGGTTAAGTAAAAGTAGATTTGAAGACAATTTGAATATTGACAGAAAAAAAAACATACGAGGTTTGGAAAGAAAAAAGAAATGTAAAGACCATAAGAGAACATCCAAAAGCGCATATGGGAACAAAATCTCCACTAAACTCTACAAATCGAACCAACTTTACAAATTACTCCCTTCAATTTTCCATTTAGCTCGACTTGCTTTCGACATATGGGGCTAAATGGATAAAATGCAGGGATTAATTGGTACTTTATTATTATGCACAAGTTAGCAGAATACAAAAGTAAACATTATCGTCAAGAAAAGATAACTAGGAGCCGTGACTTCTAATTGGTTCATAACTCACCTTTTAGCACCACAATTACAGGGAATCTTTTTCTCCTCCAACGGGAACTTGTAATTATATGTTATCTCTTCACCAGAAGCTATATGTCGTTTTGCATAGATGAATATCCTCTTTTGACCATCTACGGTTACAGTTTTGGTGTAGCAATTCGGCTGCATATACATACACAATACAGCAACAAGGCCTTAGTCGCAAAAAGAAAGGGCTAGTACACCAAATAAACTAACTTCAATAAATCTGGAGTTAAGAAGTAAAATCACCTCACATGAATGGTTTATAAACCTGGCAATGCCACCGCGTTTTGTAGCATCGACCTACGGGGAATAAGGACACAAAGATCAGTCAGAATTCCCATACTCACCGCCAAAAGTGCGAGAGGCGTATTCGCATACCAAGTACCAATTGGGTTTGTCTTCTTTAGGCCCAAGAAAGACCAATGAGAAGTACAGGCTTTCAGAAAGAAAAACCATATATACCACCTACTATCAAGAATACATAAACAACGCCTCCATGATAAACCAAAAACAACAGAGAAAAAAGATACAGAAGGCCAAGAACTTGACCACCATCAACTACACGGCAAACATCACTAACTTTGATTGATTTGCCATTATATTCAGTAGTAGGCAACTCATAAGCATCAGTACTCGTGATGTTCTGAATATTCATTAATATTCCAAGGTGAAATAAGCAAGCTGGAATTGCAAAATAAAGGCTTTTATATAGTTAATACAAAATGTAACTTTATCTGTACTTATGGACAGATACACCAAAAAATCATCAAAAATCTCCTTCGTTTAAAAGCTAACTGAAAATTAAATAGCGCTGACATTGCAGCTGAATTACAGAAGAACAAATTAATAATTAAAATGGTGAAGAGGAAATGACATAACTGTCTAAGTTACAATGCTAATGAATTTACTATGAAAGTCTAAAAAAAGCTTAAAAGAAAAGGTTAATCTGATGAAATGCATATTGGTGGTGAATGGTAAATGATCACATATATGAACTACCAGCGTTAACCACCTGAACTACAAACAATTGTGTCCAGAGGTAAATCACTATTAGAAGAGAGAACATGAAATTAACTAAGAGATGCCTCAAGTATTCTACAGAGTAACGCCTGGAAAGGTAGCAAACACCTATATAGTACAAAGGTAATAAATCAACCACCCTAGATAGGCTAAGGCGCTAAGCCTAGATTCCATAACTTCTACACAAGCTATCTGCCTATCTCACAAAAACGGGAAAAAAAAAATTACTTACCACATAACCGTCATCTAGTCTGAAAAGGTAGCTACTTCCAATGCCCATCTTCTCATATTCACATTCCCTTATATCAGATATCTACAGACAACAAGAAAAATACTCAAAAATGTGAACTACACCACCAGATCTGCTGTAGTAAAGCAACCTCTTCAGATTTTGTCCATTGAGGACCGAACCGGTCGCAACTCGCAAGAACCCATTAAACAAAAGTGATATTAGCTAAGATTGCTTAATTAAAGGCCCAGATATTGCACATACCCGAGGCCGAATTAATTCACCAATATACTCGATGACAAAATCTTCTGCTTCAATTGGTTCTAGTGCAATAAGACCCCAGTCATGAATTTTACTCCGCTGAAAACGTAAACGCTTTTTTCTGGCCTGTAGGTAGAGAATATCAGAAACAAAATAATGACCTAAGCTAGTAAACATTGTAAATGTTCAATAAAAAGAACTACAGGTCTCACCTTCAATTGAGAAGCTTTCAAAATTTCAGCACCCTCTGCTGCAGCAAGGAGGTTTCGCAGCTTTACACGGTTAGTTCGAGCAGAAATCCCCTTGGCATGGGATGAATTTAATGTATTAGAGTCAGAACCAAAATGCACAGTAGGTAGTTTTATGCCTCTAACTCGAGCTCTCTCTCCAGGTCTCGCATTTAAGGACCACTTGCGCCACTCCCATCCATCTATTGAAGATCGAGCACATCCACTAGACATCGGACACAAATTCATCGCTTTGGATTTGCCAGTCAGGGTCCTTCCTTTTCCCGCCTTTTTACAGGGTGCTTGCTTTACATCAAGTTTCACAGGCTTAGTACCTTTTGATTGAAGTGATGGAGTTTCATCCATTAGAGACTTCCTCTTCAGCTTTGATACTTCAGATGCTTTACACAAAGGATCCGTAATATTAATACAAGATCAAGTAGTAAGTAGTAACTAATACACTAAAACAGTCTCTAAATTATATCTGCACAAATTTGAGCCACGTCTAGGGAATAACTCTGCAGTTATAATCTAATGTTCTGCATTGTCTCTATAAAAAAAAAAGACTTCAAATGATGAACGTAAATTCCGTAATAATAGCAATATCAAAGAGATACAAGTGAAAGACGGTAAGCAAACACAAATCCACCACAGGAAGCCATAGGAATGCAGCAAAACTTAAAACCCCATTTGATCTCAGTAGCTACACTACCCACAGAATTTAAAGAACCTAAAGGAGTGTGTTATTTTGAGATGATACCCTCATATTATAGGATTAGCAAAATAACCATAGCCAGTCAAGAGACCAACCCATAAACAACGTGATGGCTAAAGCAAGAGCAACTCACAAGTGTTCGGCAGTTTCAAGCAATCAGTAGCAAGCTTATCCTTTCTGGTACCCTTATAACAAGCTGAAAGCTCGTCCGTGGCATTTATATTCTTTTCAGCACCGGCAGCTTTTTCTACTCCACGTTTTACATAATCCTTAGCGGCAATAGCTGATGAAGAACAATGTTAGATATAGATATATAATACCTAGTTACTTAATAAATAAATGTAACAAAAGTTACAAAACACTACTGCTGAAACAAGAACATACATGAATCTCCTGCCAACCTTTGGCGTTTCCGAGGATTTGAAGACCTGACTGGCTGACCATTCTTAATCAAATTTCTTTTGACAGATACTCCAGCTTTAAGAGTTCTGGATGCAGATTCCTCTTTCTTCAGGCATAATTGGTCGGCTGAATGTCTTTCCTCTCCAACCCCTGGAGCTGCAGTGGAGGCCAACTTCTTGGTAATGTTTTGTTTTCCACGCTTCGAAGATTGAAGACCTTGTAAATGAACTTCTGTGGGCACCTTTTTCGACACTTTACGGCGAGAATAGGTGATTTCAACTACAGAAAGTTCTGATGGCCCTGAGGTGTAACAACTCTTTGATCTTTCTGTAAGAACGTCAATCTCAGGCTCAAGCGCAGCGGGTACATTGGGCAGTTTTGCACTTCCTACCAAAATTTTCTCCTGCGGCAGATCCATGACAGAGAACTTCAGATAATAACAAAAAGTTACCTAAGCAACAAACTAAATCAATATGTAATACGAGAAGCAAAATATGTAACCAATGTAGATCTAATAACACTACCGGATCACGCTGCTTCATCTGGCGATGTAGCACATCGTGGAAAAAGGATGTCCACTCTCTAAGCACATCGTCGTGCAACTTTCGTCGGAGAAGTGCCAAAATCACAAATTTTCTCCACTTAGGAATGCTCACATCCAAAACTACTTGTCGAAATTTATTATCACCAGAATAAACAACATTACTAGTACCACTCTGAGACCCAGGAGGTGGCTCATCAGTTCTTTGATCATCCACAGAACTGCATATAGGCATGCCCAACCTCTTAAAAGCACTGCCTAAGAATCCAGCTGAGCCGTCCTCATATAATGGTAACGAAGCCTTCTGAGTGGATCTCACTGTCCTAGAAAAGGTTCGAAATTCATTGAGAAACCTCATCTGCAAGTGCTGTGGACAGGGTTCAGTTCCCGGAGCAGCAAGTCCAGGGGGTGGAGGCTCATCAGCTGCCTGATCAGCAGCTGCAATGCTACAGGGTGCCCCCAATATTTGGAAGCTGCTTCCAAGAAAATTTAAAGAAGACTGCTTGTGAGAATTAAGAGAAGGCTTGTGAGATGACAACACTCCTTGCAAAGGGGAATCATCAAGGGAGATGTGTCCAGAATCCAGGCCCTGGGCCATCTCCGAAGAAGCAGGTTCTCCACTATCAGTAACATTACATAATTGCTCAGTCACTTCAAGAGATACCTACAACAAAAAGAGTACCCAAACTACAATTTAGCGCACAAGCGTTAAAATCATAAAAATGTCAAGAGTTTGGTAATGAATGAGGGAAGTAAAAGGTAAATGATGGCTCAATATCTGAATGGGAACAGCATTACCTCACTAATTTGACCATCTTTCGAACAATCAGATAGTTTAAAAGCTTCCTCTTCAACATATGATCTCACGAAATCAACCATGGATGCTTTTGAAGCCAAAAACAATTCCTCTTGCACCCTTGCAATTGTTTCTTCCCAATTATCATCAAACGATCGAGTACAAACAGAAGTTCTGGGACTGGGTAAGTTGTTTTCAATACTGTGGGAGCACGATGGCAAAGAATTACTAAAAGAATAATCATTCAGTTTATGTTGAAAGCCAGGTGGAAAATCAAGCTCATCATCAGGTGAATCCGTCTCTCTCTGAAAATGCAGAGCTTTGATTACAATATGATAACATTTTGATAATCAGACATAGTAGGAAATTTCTAGCGGAAACTTACAACTTGAGCAGTTGCATCTGAAATCATTGGAACCGGAATGGACTGCTGTGCAGATGCAGTAATTTCTTCGGTACAACTACCTGACCAACGTCTACTCTTTCTCCAGGAAAGTGCACAGTTTCCTACAAGATCATAGAATACAGCATTCCACAAGACCTGCCTACAATAATCAAAGAGCATCTGGCTGACAGCTGTTTTAGATGCCTGGAAATTCTCAACGCCTCCTATAGACTTTGTATTCTTGATGCTGCAGAGCTCCTGAGTACTATTGTCGCCTGAATATTCTGGAACTGAGACGTCATGACATGCAGCTGTGGCAGTTAGTGCAGCACGGTCATTGCCTTCACCAGCACCAACTTTATCCTAATTGTTTAAGCCCAAACATTGTCAACACCAATCATAGCAAATATACTTTCTTAAATAACTTATATGAAGTATAGTATATTAATTAAAAGACACCAAGGGGATGTTGCCCATGTAAAAGAAGACGCCAGAGGGGATGCAGTCATGCAGCCGCGTATAGAAGGAGAGCAAGAAGCTTAAGCGCATAAGATCATGTGAGTGATCAATTATTGCAAAAACATAAAAGACAAAGGGAGCAACAATAGAATATTCATAAATAGATCCCCGTGAAACCTGGAAAAAAAAAATACCATTTCATCTTTCAGAAAGGATCGTCTGACACCATTAGATTCTTGCTCAGTCTTCAGTTGTTTCCGAGCCTTCTTCTTAGCTATGAAATCTACAATAACATTACCAATGATCTCGTCTAACACAAGTCGACGTGAGGCCTTCATGATACCATTGTGCAACTGAGAGCCGATTTCTTCAGAAACATTCGATACCAATTGCATGCGGTCAGAACTTACATGTCCTGGTACCGTACCAGAAGGCACATTATCCTTTCTGCATGCATTGATTAGAGGAAGAAGAGCACAGGCACTATATTTGTTTTCGACATGGCTTATCTGAACAGGAGGGAAAAGCAGAATAATGGAAGCATAAGCTAAAGCAATTTCAGAAATTAGTGATAAGATAAGAAATCAAAAGATTAATTTTTGTTGAACAAGACTGAGTAAAATTAATAAACTAATCAATGTATCAAAATCAAAAGACTCAGCTATGCTGCACAAAATAGAGATAGGAAACAACTTTGAAGTTGGCAATCAAAAGTTTCCAGAAAAAAGGCTGGTTAGCAGAATGATAGGGATTATCGCAAAATAAAAATTAACATGATTTGATTGCACAGTGCAAATAAACAAACAAGTGAGATGAATAAAGAAAACAAGTCTTCCAAGTCCACTTCACACAAAGAGAGTCTAAAAAATATATATACTCCCTTAAACAGTTATACTTCAACATTCCAGAGTTATTCATAGGTCAAATGAAACAGACACACCAAACCCACCCTCATCTTCAATCCATTTTATTTGTGCGCATCAACGAGCAAAGTAAAATAAAAACACAGCCTAGTTGCCCAGTGAAGTGAACAAAACTATTACAAGTCTCCAACATCGGCTGGGGAACAGCTGAAACTGCCAATTGCCAACTCATACTGCAGAAAACATGTTACAAAAGCTTTCTCTTTCAAACAATTAATCAAAACTGGAGATTCTGCAAAGGTCCAACACTTGTCCTACACCTTCACTCTCTTTTCCAGGCATCTCAACACACAAGACATTAAATGACAACAATGGCATCAGTAGTACAGTTTTCTATCAAACACAACCATAAACCAAGGCCTCAAGTCCCAACAGTAACATCTAATTATTCAGCAGCTTATTTAGAGTTAAACCCCAAATTATGCTAGAT
Organism: Silene latifolia; assembly: GCF_048544455.1. Taxonomy (NCBI): domain Eukaryota; kingdom Viridiplantae; phylum Streptophyta; class Magnoliopsida; order Caryophyllales; family Caryophyllaceae; genus Silene; species Silene latifolia. Next base: position 142,641,942 of record NC_133528.1, on the reverse strand, counting down.
ACTATCTACAACATACTCAGCAGATATTTCAGATGTGTTACCCTTTAAAAGCACCAAAAACTGTTGGTCCTTGACTATATACAGATAACACTCCCATCGTCATTTGCCTAAATAATACTAATGCATGTAATTACTACTGCACTTTATGACCACAATGAAGTAAGTAGTAAATCAAATAGTGTATCACTGAGCCACTTCAACAAACAAATGCAGGCCCTATAAGACAAACACTCAAAACGCAAAGCTACACAATGCTCAACTTTTTACTCACAGTAACAGATACCATCAATCTGAATCTGAACATGATGGCAACCCTACACCTTGATAACCAACCCAACACTACAGAACATAGACAAATCATCAACAGAGATGACAACATTCTAATCATGCAAATGCGATAGCCCGAACAAAATTACTCTTCTTTCTGTAAACTTTAACTTGTGGAATTTTAAAGTAATTTACACCCACACATACAGGCTACTGATACATTAAAGCCTAAGAGAATGCAGCACCCACAGCATAAAAGCACAAGTCATATATATATCAGCATATTTTGGTGTAGAAGTACTATTGTCAAACATGCGATGAATCTAAATGGGGAACGCCTTGTTTGACAGTTGACACAAGATATAACACAACAAATAATGAATTAATTTACACCTTCACATACAGCTACTAATACATTAAAGCCGATGAGAATACAGCATCCACAGCTTAAAAGCACAAGTCATATACATTCACATATTTGGTGTAGAACTACTATTATCAAACATGAAACAGGACAAAATGGAGAAAGTCTTGTTTGCAGTTGACAGGAGATATACCCCGACAAATAACCAAGAGTTGGCTTTCTTACCATAACCGAATCCGGCAGGTAACCATATTGATGCCAGTAGTAGAGTTCTGAAAGAGAATACGGCCCAGCAGGTCTCCCAGAACCATCCAGATATTGCCAACATTTATTCTCCCACGTCAACGGCTAATCGCACCAAAACAAACAAGAGAACCAACACTCATCAGCTTAACTTGCAGCAATAATATCCAACAGATAAAAACTACAATCTAGACACATATACAGCCCCAGAAAAACAAAAGAAATGTACTATTTCTCCAACTAAAGTATAAGCAAATTAAACTTACATACCTGCTGCTGTTCCAAACTATTGCTTGAAGGAAGCTTTGAGTCCAATATAGTCATATTACAGCTATAACTGGTCTGCTGGCCCTGGTGATTTGAATTTGGTAGCACATAACTGGAACCTGAATGGATATCTTGCATAGGCGAACTATGACTCTCTATCGTGGTAGAGGCACTAGAAGTAGGTCTACTTAAATATGTAAATCCGGTAGAAACATGGTCAGGGTACTCCTTGAATAGCTTCAATGGCACTGCTACCATTAATGCCCCATTCATTACAGGATACACCGGAAGCTCATCTGGCAGAAAACCTGATGACAGGCCCTCAACCAATTGCTGCGAAATATATGGCCCACACATCTGACCAAGTTCATTAAGATACATCCACCCACTCACAACATCTGATGACCCACCAACATTTTTGTTTTCGTTCGAACAAAAATTTCCCCCAGTCGTCTCAGCCGCATGGGAAATAGAACCAGTATCGCCAATCACTTGGCAACTCATCACTATTGTTACCTCCACAAAACTCAACTCAACCTTTGGTTCCCACAGCAAGATCAACTGCAAAAGAAAAATGCATCAGATGCCCACTTTAACAATCCCAATGGACCATTATAATGCAGGCTCGACATTTTTCAATTATTTTTATACAATCAACCTGAAGACTAGTTGATAAAAAATTTAAGTACACGATCAATGACAATGCTAATACTTGACCTTCACTTAAAGCAGAACAACAAAAATTACATCTACACAAGCTGATATTACACGAAAAGTTGCACTCCAGCTGCGCCATATACCAAAACTCCACAGGTTACATCGGTACATATTGATTACATTTTTTGGTCTAGGGTGCCTTAATTTGATTTAAGGTGATCGATTGACCCGTTTGCACTAATCAGCACTATAAAACTTAAATTATGTTCATGCTATCATCGTGAAAACTAGCTCATACTACTCTTCTACAACATAGTAGATCACGATCCAGATAAATTAACGATATACGCCTGTAAACGCATCGTTTTAAAGCTTAAAATGGCGATAACAACGAAAATTACTTCTACGCAATCTAGTAATCACACAAAAAAGCTATTCAGTTCATCAAATTCAATTAAAATCATAAATTGGCCGAAGGATACTACTATTTTGACAGCATAATCATCTAAATTAACAATTAAACGAATCATCGATAGCTTAATCTACGAAGCACAGATTAAAATTAACAATTCAAATCAACTGAATAATTGAAAGAAAACAATATACAAAGAGGAAATCACCTTTGATCTTCAATTGGTGTGTTGGGATTTTAGGGATTTGATTTGATGTTTTTGTGATTTCTGGAAAAGGGGATGAGACGATTAGGTTTGTGTTACGACTTACGAGCCCTACCCTTACGATTAGGTACACAAATTATACATGATTCTTTTTTATCTATATAAAATATTTTATCTATATAAAATATTTCAATAAAATATATAAATAGTATTGTAATTTTTGTTAAAATGTAGTACGAAATAATAAATATAAATGAAAAATGTAAAAAAAAAATACACTAATTTAATTATGTGATTAACATTTATGTGTAAAGTATATGAGATGAGCTATTGAAAAAAGTAGGGATGGACCAACAGTGAAACACAGTTAGTACAAAGAATAAAACTTAAATAATTAGACAAATTACATAGAAAAAAACTTGAGATTTATTAACCATAATCAAATATTTTTGGGTTTTTTCTAGGTCTAATCCAGTTTTTGAAGAAAATGTACTGAAATGAGAAAAAAATTTACTGTTATTTATTTATAATTTAGGATTAGAAAGAGGCCCAATTGTGACTTGTGACTTGTGAGAATCTCTTATTGAGTAATAATAAAGAGAGATACTAAAGTGTGGTTGGTGTGACTGATAAGTACTTTCATCTCTTAAACAAGTGAACATGCGTTCGATTCCTGACTCAAATTTGATATGGGTCAACCGATTAAATTGCCTTCAATACGATGTTTGACTCTGATCAACTTCTATTTCTACTAGTATTCTTGACCTTGATTATTATGGTGAAAGCGCTCTTTTTTGTTAGTGTTTTCTTACCTTCTTTAGGTTTTTTTTCACCTAAAATTTTGTGTGTCAATTTTACTGTTTTACTTCTCGTTCTTTGATCTTCGATTGAATTTATTGATCCCGCTTTATTTCCGCTGCTCATACCCTTACATAATCGATATCTACGTGACATTTAATCGATGTATTAAGTGTCCTCTTAATAAAATTGTATAGATGGTATAATTAGTACTTCCTCCGTCCCGATTAATAGTTATTTATTTTAATATTGGTCAATAGTCTATTTTAGTATTAGTCAATACTTATCCATTTCTATTTTTGTCGGTTTATTTCACGAGCAAGTGAGAGATAGTGGTTTGTGGAGTTTAAAAGCATACTAACATATTTTATTGATCTTTGTGCAAAAAGTAATAATAGATAACTTTTGATCGGGATGAAGCAAGTATAATTGAGAAAAAAATTGAAGAATTGAGAATTAATTACGCTTGCAACGCATAAACAACCTAAACAATATGAGCGGGGTGAGTCGACATGTAGTAAGCTATCAATAAAGATAAGCATAATTTTTTTCGAGACCTAAAATAAAAACTAAATTTATCCAATAATCTTAAATTTTTTCAATCTAATAACAATAAACACATTACACATCCGATACAAAATCGGCTACAAACCTGGATATTACTCATCAACGATTACAAAACTTCATAACAAAACCTTCATATAGACTAATATTGACCTGCCTGATTAGTGATTACTGTGATTACGAGTTCACTGAGTTGCTTACCCTAGGAGTTTCCTGGGAAACAGTTCCACGGTTGAATTTCCCTTCTTGAGGAAGGACACCTTCAGATACCCAAATTTCATCTCAAGTGTATCAATCAACCCGACATTTATAAAATACTAGTTGGTTGTACCGCGCGCAAAAGCGCGCGGTCCCCCAAGATATTTTGATCGTTTACATTTCATGTGTATGTTAGCGTATTTTTCTTGGTCCGCTTGTACGTACATATTGAATGTTGCGCAAAATGAAACTATTGGTGTTGTATTGTTTTGATGGTTTAATCGATTGCAAAAATTACAGTCGTAAATAATTTGCATTTAGCTCTGTTGTGAGCGTAAATATCAGAATATAACAAGCATTTTGCTTGGATGATTAATTGTTGAAAAACACAATTACATGGAATACAAGCTTACGAATTAAGTCAATAAGCAAAACACATAGACCAGACTCGGTTCATCTATGCATGACTCTATAGTAAGTTCTAAACGTTTTCACTCAAAATGTAGGTTTATGAACACACACCACCACCTTCGTTGTCATTATCACTCTCTCTTCCTCCTCCTCCTCGCTGCCACCACCACCACCACCACAATCATCATCCCTCCCAGCATCATCATTATCGCATTTATTATCATCTATATCCTCCAAACACAACACCTATAACATAAGTAATTTGTTGTGCCCCAAGATAGTGTGAGACTCGCCTATTAGAATTAGTATCGCTTTATGCATCTCGTATTGTTGTTTGTTGTACCGTCAGAGTTGGTTATTATTTTCACTGCTTTAGTTACTTATATCGACATGATAGACATGACACTATTTTAGAGAAGCCGAGTCACCCCGTGATAATTAGTGATTTGAGAGAAGCCGAGTCACCCCATGATAGACGTGACACTATTTTATTTTCAACATAAAATAGTTACACCCGCTAATCTTAAATTTGCAAGGTTTGTTCATAAATACATTCCGATATATGCAAGGTTGTTTAATGAAGCAACATAAGATTTCACTACCAAATACAAACGCCCAAACGGCTTGTGCGGTTCTACGCATGGAGTATTCACAGGAACTCAAAAGAGTTCATTACTATGTACAATTAGAAAAAGGGCTAGGAGCCTACAAGATTAAAAGCCACAAATCATGGATGGCAACTTTGAGCACACAAAAGGCATCCTGTAGAGTCACCAGAACGTCGCCAAAAAGGGGGGAAAACCTGTCGCACCAGTTGAGCTAATCATCCCCTTCCCTCCACAGTTGTTAGTACCCGTCGCGTAAAGTTTTATCGTGGGCTATCTTGGCGCACATGCTCTCATGTGGATCTCAAATGTACCTGTGACATTAATTCTACGTAATTAGTAGTTAATACCTTTCAAAGCCAAGAGCACCGAACCAACAACGGGTCTAGTACTAATCAAATTCAGCTCTACAATCTAAAACAATAAATTTGAAAAAATGACGATACGTCTAACCAAGGTAAAGTTTGCATTTTAGAATCAATCCAAAATTCATACCTTTCAAAAGAAAGAGGCCCAAACCTGCAGCATGTCTAGCACTAATAAAGTGATGCAAAACCTCAAGGGACAAGCCTTAAGGGACGAGTTTCTAATGAAATTGTGACAATCTTTCCCTCTTTATCGCCTTCACGAACTTCTTTTTTCATGGTATTCAACTGCAGATATGTTAGAAGAAAAATGACATGTTATACAACAGAACTAACTTTAAGGATAATACAAGAATGTTCAGGGCACGTTTCATGTTAAAGTCGGCAATGCAACATAAAGATAACCTCCACAATTAGTATACATTTTCTACATTCCATGATCAGGGCACTTCCGTTTATCCCCATACCTAAGTGGTTTGTCTCAAATTGGAGCTCTATATTGTCTGTACAGAGCATGAAATGAGTAGCCATTTATTCATGCATTGTTACTCGAAAAAGTGACACATTAACAGGTATGCTTCACAAAATTCAATCACATTAAAATCGGCTTTTTCATATCTCTAGCTCTCTTACATTTTTTCATATATTTACCAATTTCCTCTCTCTCTGTTCACATATTGAATTATTTCCTTTTCCTCCCTCGAATCATCATTTCCCTCCTTTTCACCTTTCCTCTGACTCCTTCTCTTTCTCTCTATCTCTTTTGTCACATATTCACCTATTTCTTGTTCCTCCCGCTCACTTGTTCCATATTCATCATTTCCCTTCCTCTAACCTTTCCAATGCTTCGATCTCTTCCTCTCTTTTGCCACATATTCACTTATTTCCTTTTCCTCCCTATTTATTCGTCTCCTTCACTTATGTTCAGACCCCCTCTCCTTCTTGTTCACTTATACACCCACTTACTTTTCCATTTCCCCTCTCCATCTCCTTTGCTTATTTATCGCTTTATCTTCCTCCCTGTTCTCTCCTTATCCCTTCTCTCCTCCTCCCTTTCCCTCTGTTTTTGCTTTGAGTATGTATCTTTACTATATACTCCCTCCCAGTCACTATAATGTTCCCCTTTCTATTTTTAGAAACTTTTACTCTTATTTTATACATTCATCTCTCCTATCACCAAACCCACACAACTCTTTTACTCCTATTTTATTATTTTCCTTTATGTTTTGGCCCCACAATTCTTTATTTAACTACTAATAATTCATCCCTCTCTCCTATCACCATTCCAACATAACTCTTTGACTCCTATTTTAATACTTTTCCTTAAGTATTGTGCCCATATCAAATGGGAACAATATAGTAACTGGGAGGGAGTACTAACTTAATAGATCGTATAAAACCAAAAGATCCTATAATATAAGACCCAATCTACATATTTTTTGTGATATATGATGAACGTGTAACAAGAATTCATTATCAAAGAAAAGAACAAATGCAATTATAAAAGCTAAAGCTTTCAACGAATTTATACCCAGCATTTGAGCATTCGTTTAAATTGTAGGCAAAAGTCATTCCATTACACATTTATATTTCAGATATGCCTCCAGGGCAGTGTATAAAGCTAAGAAACAACACAAACATCTAGACCAAGCTATGAAGGTGTTGATGCCTTGACGGTTATCGTGACGACACAATGACTCGGGATAAATTTTGAGTCGGGATAAATCGAATTTATGGAGAATAAATTCAAAATTAGTTCATGGTGATCAAGGCCAGATCAAGAATAAAACCACAATTAAGCCTAATGGGGAAAACATACCTGGTGTTTCTCTCACATTAAGAGATTGTTACCAAAATGACTCTATTTAATGAGAACAGGGCAACTATTCCGTGAAAAAATAAGATATAGAGAGAAATATTCTTGCTTAGTCCATTGTACTTAAGCTACAAGGACACTTTTTTTCACTTATTTAGAACCACGCACGTGAAAATTAAAGTGAACAACAACATTACCCAATGCCTCAAAGACATCCGTCAATGGCAGCCTGATGGGTAAGGTGAGGTCAAATGTACAGAGCCTAGCCTATTTTCCTTTTATTGATATTATTACATCATAAACCATATTTAAGAAATAGTGAGCCTTCAGCTCATTGAGAATGGAAACAGCTAGATTAGAGATGAATAAAATTACCCCTTGTTGGAAGTTTGTCCTTAACCGCAGTGGCACCAAGATGGAAGAAGTCTCTTCCAATAGTTTTAGTCACTTGTTCAATGAGTGTTTCCCGGTCTGCACTAACTCAGTTTCTCGCGGCATTGAATTTTTCATCGAACTCTCTAAATTCTCCGCATCTATCTCTCGATACTTAAGTTCTTAGTCCGGCATCTGAATATTCATCAGATGATCCCTGATCTTCTTCTAAAAGTCATTATCGTTAGGGGCCAGCCGTGAAAACATGATACTGCAAGAAAAAGAAACAGCATGTACATAATCAGAAACCGTCATTGCTATTTTAACATTAAAGCAAAGAAACATAAGTAATTGCGTCAATTCATATTTGGCAGCGCCCTTGGAGAGTAGAAATATCTTCCCTTCCTTAGTTTGGAAAATAACAACCTTTTTTTCACCCTGGTACTATTAAAAACTCCAAGATACTCAGGATTCTGTATTCCCTACAGTAGTAATATAAACGGAGTAACAAGCATCAGATAGAATTACATTATTATAACAACTAACTAAATGCATCAATGTATTATAACTACATGCAGCAAAAGTTAGCCCCTCTTAAGATAACTCATTAACACTATAATTAAATGAGGAATACACACAGATTTGGGTTAGTTCCACATGTCAGACCATCTCTAACAAGACGCACTGCTTTTAATTATGCCGTACAAGCTAGGTTGCATGTTAGGGTGGTAGAAATCATCTAACCTGTCAATTGTCTGGCCAGAAATTGGATCCAGCTCGTGCAATGACATAGTGGTTGAATTCCTTTTGTAAAACTCAAACCCAAGTTCTCTAGCAGCAATAACAAAAGCTGCCTCATCAGGTGACTCGGCTTCATAAGAGACCTTCCCAATATCTTCATCTACTGCAGGAATCAATGTGACAGACTGCCAATAACTGAAAAAACAGTTGTATAACTTCGAGTGTGGCTTATCTACCCATTTCCCGTTCATAACCCTTGCATCCTTTAAATTGAACCTTTTGATCCCAGAACCCGCCTCAACTACATCTTCTTCCTCATCTTGATCATGAAATGTTACTGATAATGGTGAACTGGGGATCAGTCAATTGGGTACACCCTTTTCTTTGGCCATGGCCCTCTCGATCTTGGTGATACCATGACCATACACAATCCTGCAACAGAACACTTGATATACTCCATAGAGTTGCAAGTCAAAGTACCCGTTTTATCAGAAAGAATGGTGTCGACTTGCCCAAGTTCCTCGTTAATATTTGACGTAAGCGCATGAGCTGGCTTGTCGGCTTCTTCACAGTACATATCTCGTTTGATGAAATGGCTTTTCAAGACTTTGACAATCGCTATGGACACATATAGGGAAATGGAAATCAGATAACTGTATAACATGAGTGCAGTTAGTTTTCCCACATCGAAATGCTTTATGACTAAAACTTTGGTTCAATTGAAAATGGAAATAGTAAGATCTATTTGACAAAGACAAAAAATTGACGCAAAAAAAATACATACTCCAGCTTATTCCCTTTTCTGATTTTTTTGAGGTGCGGATTCTGTTATGGCCCAAAAAAACCCACGAGGCCAAATATATCAAAACCTGCAAAAATCAGCAATTAACATTTAATCTTCAAACAACATCAGAAAATTGATTTTTTTTCAAACTAATACCCAAATAGAGAGGAGAATGCCGAATAAGTAATTGAAATCCAGATTAGAACACATCTCAGATCTCACATATGCGAAGACTCAAATCCTTGTGTATATTTCATCTCATTGACACATGGAACTAAAAGGCGTCTAAGTGACGGCACAACAAGGCCAGGACTAAATGAGATTACTCAAGAGCATAATCATTAAGCTTTACTGCCTTGGTGGTACATTTATATACCATCTAAACAAACAGATCGATGAGATCACCTTAAGTTTGAGTATTTCTAATTGGTTATGATTCAGGTATATTCTCTCTCTCTCAGTTCGGATTAAATACAATTCAAGCTCTCACTTATCTGCCCATAAGGAGTGTACACAGGAGTGAAAAAATCTACCTTCCATTTGCATGACAAAGTTTACATTATAAAATAGAGACCGAATAACATAAAATTATCCGACACCATGAACCAAAAGTGCAGCGAAACTTCGACATCAACCAAGTCTATTATTAATCACATTCCAAGAACAATGGGCAAAAAAAACAAAGGTTCAAATGATACTTTGTCAATCTGTCGTGTAATCACAAAGAAGCCAACCTTGCTTCTGATAGGAAAACTGACTATAAAAACAAAAAACAACTTACCTATTCTCCTTTCTTTATCGAACAAAGAGTAAAATCAAAGGTTCGGGGGCATTCACTAATTATAAAGGCCTCGGGAATGTTCTGTTCTCCCTCTACACTCATTCCAGCGCCCAGCCTATCAATGTTTCAAGCAAGGAAGACATGGCTTATTATATTGTGCAAGGATAACCGAGATTATACAGTGTGCCTTCCAGTTCCCACGCTCTTGATGCGAAGCATAGGCTGGTGATTCAAAAAGGAAAACTATTTCAAATAAATAAATAGCAGACAAGAGTCTTCTACAGGGAAGCATTTTAGACAATCTGCAATTTATAATGTATTATACAACATGGAATAGCTTATAAACCCAAGTAAACAAACTTAATCCAGAATACATGCAGGTCAAGCAACCTGGCAAGTTACAAATCAAAGTTGCCAATAAAAAGCTAAGTTTAAACGTTACTCACCCATTCACCAGGGCAAAGAGCATGATAATATTTGGCAAAGTGTTCACACTCATTGGAATCTTCACCTTTTGCGGCTAAGCACCTGCAATCCAAATGCCAATCTGGTATAAATTAATCTAACCTACATGCACGTACATTGATATGTATATATAACAACAACACTACACCAACGCCAAAATGGCAGAGTTGTTTACAACTTTACACAAAAGGTTGTTTCCAAATGACCAAGGAAGTCATGACGAAAATTGCGTCAAGAATTGCATCATCTAACTTCTAGTTTACAGTTAAAGGGGCACAATCAACTCAGATTTACTATATTTCATCTTAATTCACAACTAAAAGAAATTCTACTCTAATCCAACAATCGAACATTTATAAACATTGAAAAAATCAAATCAAAAGCTAGGAAAGTTTCAAGTTTCAAGTTTTAAGGCAAGAAGGCTAAACTGCACATCAAACTTTCATTAAACTAAATGAAACGAAGAACGTGGTAATTTGACCCTAACATGAGACAATAACTTGAGATGATAATCACAGAATGTCAATTTTGTTTGAAATTATACTATTCTGATATATGAATGTATGAAGATAAACTCAAACTACCCAGATGTCTTACCAAAATCCACGATCATTAGACATTGCCACTGCTGCCATTGATAGCAAGAATAGCATCATATATAACCAACACTATAACTGATAGGGTGAATGCTGCATTTAGTCCACCAAAGAACGGTCCTGCCACTTTCTGTAACAGCCAATTACATGTGTTAAAAGATGCCAAAGACTGTAAATTAAAATACTAATAAAATATTGGAAAAGAATGTAAGTCGCAAGAGTAACACACACCTTGTGTGAGTCCTAAGTTTAATGTCTCATCCACTTTCTCAGAGCACCGTTGAATCTCAAAGTGTTCTTGAGCAAAGGACCTTACTGCACGGATAGCGCCAAAAGTTGAATCTCCAAGTGTTTAATGTCAGCCATTTGAACAGCTCCCCTAAAAATAAACAACAATGTGAATAGATTAAAATAGTAAAACATGGACTAAAAAGCCAAAAGAAGGCTACTGATGCATAAGGCCGGAAAGGTGATCTTCCTAACCATATAAAATCATATCATCAAAACAACAAAAATCAAGCTTGACCAAAGCTTTAACTTACTCAGCAACAATAGCAGGACTGTTGTTCAAGGCAGGTTGACTTTCAAAGGCTCTAATGACAGCTTATTGATCACTTTGACGATACAAATCCCTACGATAAGCATTTTTACTCATTCCGTCCGCATAACGTACTCGCCAAATGTTCGGATAGCTTGACTGAAACCTCTTTTGAGATACAGCAAGCCGCCTTTCACACAAAATGCCTACATTAAAAAAAAACCAGCAATGCTTCAGTGGTAGACATAACACCATATAAACAGTAAACACAAAAACCCACATCTCCATATCTCAAGTAAATCGCAAAACACCATATGAACCACCCAAAGGTGTAGGTAAATACTTCAGTGGTGGACATGACACCATTAAAACACCCATATCCTTAAACCTCGTAACAATAAGAACAACTAAATAAAGAAATCCGATCAAATCAGCGTATTTGATGCAGCTAAATACTTTAGTGGTGGACATGACAACCTCCTACAGTACATTCAACGGTCCAATTTTCTTCCACACCTTCCTCAAAGACTAAGGTTTTACTAACAACACAACCAAAGAGACGAAGACAAAGAACTAAATATAAATCAAATCAAATAAGCAACAAACATTAGTTCAATTAGGCTCCATCTCTATATGCAGCTCTTTTGCTCTAAGTTTTGCTATATTTAAGATCATGTGTCTACTTTGGAACAATTCCCTCTTGACTCTTAATGTTGATAGTAGATAAATAAAATCTCAAGGCATCGTAACAACTTGTTTGGTAATCTCAAGTTTCCCAACTTGGTCAATCTTAACTGTTAATAAGGGTACTAAAAGTTCAAGTAAGCACACCCTAAAGCACCTCGAGCATGCAAAATCTAGACTCATCAGAGTCATATTAATGTCACCAAACTGCAGTTGCTGACAATTTTTGATCTTTTTTTTTTTATTTTAACAATTTCACCAAACATATTAAATTACCATTTTGATACCCGTTTTCGGGCTAAGATGAACAGAGTAAACACCATAAAGCACCTCGCAACATGGGAACTTTCAAACTATAAGCCTGATTAACCTCAGCCAACGAACAACCCAACTAAGGCTAGGGCAGTGACAATTTAGGGATACCATATAAAAATATGGTTCTATTAACTGGTAGCCGTCAATGAATTTAATCAAAACTATGATCCTAATTAATAAACACAATGGAAGGTTTTCTTGTATATATACTCTTGCAGTCTGTGAGCCACCAATTTAGAAAATAAAGAACCAAATAATAAATGATAAGATTAATGGACATACTTAAAACAAATCAACACAATCACGCAAAGTCTCAACATCTAAGGTTACAATCAATACCTTTCGATCTGTGCTCAACCCGTCACTCAACCAACAGCCCCAATAACTGCAACGACAACAACCACTATCTAGCCAAATGATTTTTTTTTTTTTTTTTACCTGGAAAAACACAAACACCGCATAATCACTAACCAGTCTGATGATTTAACAGGCCAAAGAAATTTTTGAACTCCGCATAATCACTAACCAGTCTGATGATAAACACAAACACCGCATAATCACCGCATAAGATTGAACTCGACTGTACCACTACAACCCTTCTTAAAACACCTATGTCAGATGAAGTTGGTGAACAAAAGCTACTCGAAATAGAAATTCTAGATATGGAGAACAGTAAATCAAAACCCTAGATTAGAAAATCTACCTGGAGATCCGAAATTTTTGAATTTGTAAAGATCAATTTGAGAAATTAGGGTTTTATGAGAGGAGAAAAGAAGGAACTTTATTATGGTTTGTTAGGCGGAGATAAGAAATGGTAAAAGGCGAAATGAGTGATGAAGAGGAAAAGAGGGAGAAGGAGTGGTAGGAAGGAGACGTGAATGAAAGAGACGAAGTGAAGGGAAAGGCCGTAGAGTTGGGCTGAGGAGTTAAAAGGCCGCAGAGAAGGAGTAGATTGAGATGAGAAGCAATAGACCAAAGCCCAACACAACTACCCGCCAACATCAGGACCAAACCCGCCCAAATGGAGTGCAACTGTTCATTTTGCGCGTACTGTTCATTAGTGAACAGTAGTTAGGCGATCACACTTTTTAGATAAGGTGAAAGATAATTAAAAGCCTAGCCTAAAATGACTAATAAACGCCACGTAGACAAGCCACGTAGGATCCAAAAGTGCCACGTAAATCTATAAAATATAATTAAAAGGCTAGCCTAAAATGACTAATAAACGCCACGTAGACAAAGCCACGTAGGATCCAAAAATGTCACGTAAATGTGAGCATGAAAACGTATTGCCACGTAATTGTCTTATTTTATAGATTTAATTCATTTTTCTATAAATTAATTTAATTTATGTAACTCTTACAAATTTACATCAAAATTTCATAATTTATAATCAATATTGACATTTTAATTGAACTTTTGTGATAAAAACATGTTAATAAATGTCATAATTTATAATTAAAATTGACATTTTAATTGACATTTTGGTAATAAAACATGTTAATAAATTAAAACTTTTCATATTATTTAACATGCACTCACCATTTTTATTAACACTTTTTCCTATTTAATTCATTTTTTTAATTAAACATTATAATAAATTGATTAAAACTCTTCATAATACTTAACACCCACCAAATTAATTAAAATTTCTTCCTATCTAATTAATTTTTTTAATATAATATGTTAATAAATTGATTAGATTTCTTTATACTACTTAATGCCCATAATTTTCATTAACATTTTTCCTTATTTAATTCACCTTTTGAGTTGCTTAGCAATCAATTATCTAATTTAATAATACCACAAAATAAATTAAAAATAAAATTAAAATATGGGAGTCTATAGTTGTGTGATGGCTATAAAACCTATAATACCTATGATAGTTTCTATTCACAATATTTATTTAAAATCTATTGCTCATTTACCCATGAGCTTCTAAGTTGTGGATTATATTTTATAGTTTAATTTATTTATTTGATTATAGAGAGTATATTGAATTATTGAGTATTATTATTGAGTATTGTTGTTGTTATGTCAAATAAATTATATTTTAATTTGTTATGTTATTGGTTTTATAAATCCTTTGATTTATATTTAAATTCATGTTTTCCATTTGGTTTAATTTCAATGATTTACATGTGACAATGTTGATTCGTTTGTGAAGTTTTTGCCATCTTGATGTTTTACCTTTTGGTCAATATATTTTTTTATATGAATTTTAAAGCATCGTGAAATGTCTGAATGCAGATAAGACAAAGCATCACGTTGGTAATCTGAAAAGGGAAAAAATACAAAAGACACGAAACTGAGGTAAAATCTATTTATACAATATAATTAAAAGGCTACTTAAAATATTTAATTTTAATTCACATGGCATTTTTATAGAGGTTAATACTAATTCATCTATATTAATTACTTAATTATTTATTTTTATACAATATTATAAAAAAGCAAAACTATGTATTAAAAAGTTAATTATCTCCGAAATTGTCACATGCTTATAAGTACCAAAAAAATTTAAAACAAAATAGTAGTTACAATCAATAAAAAACTAATATAAACTCTTTATTTTCCTCTCATAAATTTGGTTATTAATCTACTTATTTATTTAACTTTAATTCCATAAGATAATTAAAAATCAAGCGATACTATCTACCATTATTATTCTGCATGTCATATTTTAATTTCTGAAGATAATTTCTAAACCATTCTCATGTAAAGTAGATTGTGTAAAATAATACTACTACTACTACTACTACTACTACTACTACTACTACTACTACTACTACTAATAATAATAATAATAATAATAATAATAATAATAATAATAATAATAATAATAATAATAATAATAATAATAATAATAATAATAATAATAATAATAATAATAATAATAATAATAATAATAATAATAATAATAATAATAATAAAAATAATAATAATAATAATAATAATAATAATAACAACAACAACAACAATAATAACAATAAGAACAATAATAATAATAATAATAATAATAATAATAATAATAATAATAATAATAATAATAATAATAATAATAATAATAATAATAATAAAACAAATCTTTCACATTCCATTTCTCCTTACACCATATTTATGTCTATATATATTAGACTTCATTATACTGAGAAAAATCTATAACTCTATAATCTAAATAAAAAATCTACAATCTTAATCTATAAATCTATAAATCTATTTAAAAGACAAGCCAAACTATCTACCATAATCTTATATGTCATATTTAATTACATACGATAATACCTTAAACCACTCTTGTATAAAGTAGATTTTGTCAAAAAAAAATTATAATTATTAGTAATCAAGCAAACCTTATACATTCCATTTCTCCTTACTCCTTATTTATGTTTATATTAAATTTCATAATAATAAAAAAATGATGCTAAAAACTCAAAAATCATGAACCTTGATTCATATTTATACTTATATTAAATTTGATAATAATGAAAAAATGATGCTCAAAAGTCATAAACGCATCCTCAATTGTTTATATATTTTTGTTGGAAGAAATACAAAAGAGGGAAGAAATACAAAAGACAAGAAACTGAGGTAAAATCTATCTATACAATATAATTAAAAAGCTACTTAAAATATTTAATTTTAATTCACATGGCATTTTTATAGAGGTTAATACTAATTCATCTATATTAATTACTTAATTATTTATTTTTATACAATATAATAAAAAGGCAAAACTATGTATTAAAAAGTTAATTATCTCCGAAATTGTCACATGCTTATAAGTACCAAAAAAATTTAAAAAAAATTAGTAGTTGCAATCACTAAAAAATTAATATAAACTCTTTATTTTCCTCTCATAAATTTGGTTATTAATCTACTTATTTATTTAACTTTAATTCCATAAGATAATTAAAAATCAAGCGATACTATCTACCATTATTATTCTGCATGTCATATTTTAGTTTCTGAAGATAATTTCTAAACCATTCTCATGTAAAGTAGATTGTGTAAAACAATAATAATAACAATAATAATAATAATAATAATAATAATAATAATAATAATAATAATAATAATAATAATAATAATAATAATAATAATAATAATAATAATAATAATAATAATAACAACAACAACAACAACAACAACAACAACAGTAATAATAATAGTAATAACAATAATAACATTAATAAAACAAACCTTTCACATTCCATTTCTCCTTACACCATATTTATGTCTACATATTTGTAACGCCCCGTAATTTCGGACCGTTAATATATTTCGAAAGTAATTTATTAATCAAATAAAATTTGATATTTAAAATAATTAAAGTAAAAATAATTCAAAGAAATATAATTTTATTATATTTTGAAGAAAAGTATTTATTTTGATAGTTTCGAAATGTTTAAAAATAGTTTAAACCGTGTAAAACTTTTTATTTCGAAATAAGGGCGTATCGGGAGGAAAATGACACTTCTTTTGAACGTTGGGTAAACGGATTTGGAAATGGGTCGTATGAATACTCAATTTTCTTGTAATCTCGTGTTTAAGAACTTTGGTCTTGACGGAATTTGCGTTTGACTTACGGTTTTAATTATTATCGAAACGAAATCAAAAACCGACTTAAAAATCCCGTCTCAAACCCGCTCTCCTCCTTTCCTTTCTTCCTTTCACGCGCACCACCCCCCTTCCCTTCATTTTTTCTGGTTTTCTTATCTTCTTCAACCTCTAACATTACCAAAACTCCATTTTTATACATTTAAGCTCAAATTCACCATATCTTTCGCGTTTCTTATCGGTTTTTCGCATAATTTACCTTTCCGGAATCCCCTCGTCGCGATCTACAACTTGGTATAATTTAATTTCAGTTTTCATTAAGTTGTTTTAAGATGAAATTTCGGTATTTTCGGTTTTGGTGCTTATTTATGGTGTTTTTATTGTTTAATTAGGTGAAGATTTGGAGGACGAGTTCGGGGACTCGTATATTGTAGAGGATAGCGGCTAGTTGTTGTTAGGGTTTCGGTTTTGAGGTGCTAATTGCTCATTTTCTAGCTTAAGGTAACATATTTCGAGTTACTCGACGAAAGATCGTCACATGTTTTTGATTTTTGTATGTTTGGTGAATTTTTGTTTGAGCAGTAGTTTTCACATGTTAAAATTTGTTGCATGTATGCTTTAATTATGCCTTTTGTTAGTTTAAATTAACAAAGTTGAATTGGGAACGATTAATTAATGTTCAGACGGTCTTTTACTAAATAAAAATGGAAAAAAATGGTGGTGTAGGGGACGGGCAAGGCGGCGGCAGTTCGTGGCAGTGCCCACGGCTAGCCCACGGTTGACCCGGGTCGGTCCGTTGCTTGTTTCGCGGTTTTCCATGCAAAATTTGTCATTTAAGGTTTATTAATGACATAGTTAGTATGAGTTCACTTTAGGAATTGAATCATATAAGTAATAAAAATTATGTTAATGGTAAAACTATGCTTATATTAATAGTTATCACATGTTAGGATAGTTTACAAAATGAATTTGTAAATAATAGGCTCAAAATGAATTGTATAGGGATAATTGTAATGTTTTGTTGATTGTCTTAAAAAATCGAGCCTTAGTCCCTTTAACGATGCGATGTCGATTAATTGAGTGATTGGTCACCCGCAATTTGACCCGTACTGTCGCAGGTCAGGGTTGCGGGTAAAAATTCGGTTGAATGAATTAGATAATCGGCCTTTTTCTTGTTTTAGGCCATTTATTATATCTCTATTTCACATGTGTAGTTAGTTGAATTTAAATAGCTTCTTATTTAGTTAGTTGAATTTAAATAGCTTCTTATTTTGTAGTAATGGCCCTAGATTCCCCTAAAGCCTTTAATATTGTTAAAATTGCTAGAATTGGAAGTTAGTATTGAATTCTTATTGAGGACACTGTTGGATTTGTATCTTTGAATAGACAATTATATAGCCTTTCACATGATAGAATGTTAGAATTCATGTTGGTAAGTAGGACTTTTTGCCCTCTTATGGTTAAGTGGGTGTCTTAATTGACTTGTGTGGTGAGTCTTGTGTGGTGTGGGCTAAAGTATTCAAGCTGGGACTAGCTGGGACTAGGTCCTAGGTGAGTACTTCGGCCTTCATCATAGATAGGTCTTTATAGTCTTTGACGAGTATATGTTCACCGCTTGATAGCCTTTGTGTTCCTGACTAGTGGATGTTTATCCAAGTTGGGGCATGACCTCGTTACTTATTTTGATAGTAAGTGGTCAACTTAAGTACTAGCCAACCCTTTGGTGGACTCCTTAGGGTACTCACTTCACTTTGTTTTAAAAAAAGTTGTGGGTCTTGGGTGCGGTGGTGTGTATCCGCATGTCTAGGTCTCAAGGCAGATTTTAGGCTAGGGTTGTGTTGTCTCTTGGCCATGTTTTATTAATATTAACCGCTGAGCCAAGATACCGGTTCGATTACCTTCCCTACCTCGTGGTATAGACTCGAGTTACAAAGTGACTATTGACCGTGCTAAGAACTTATGCCTGTCTTTGATATATTGCCCTTTCTTGTATGGTGATTTTATGAACTGTAATAGGTGAGATGTAGGCCGGTTACAGTTGATAAAGTTTGGATTACTATTTGTTATATGATTCACATGATAGTTTAGTTTGGTCAGTTTAGGGGTCATTTGTTAGAATACATGATAAGTAAATGGTTTATCAAATTGTTTACATGTTACATTAATTTTGACGATTCGTGGCTGGGAGGACTCGAAGTTACTCCCCACTGAATTGTGGCTTTCGTGTTTGTATAAAATGCGATTGACAGGTTGTTGATGCTTTGTTGGGGGTCACAGACGAGCTAGTGAGCAAGGAACCTTGGACCTAGTTTTTTGGCTATTCTTATAGTAACCCTTTTATCTTTTGGTTTGTATATTATTTGAAGGGACATATGTCTCCCTTTTTCTATTTTGGGTTTGTATCATTCTACTTTCTTATTTAGCTATGGCATGTAAAGTAGTTCATCAGCTTTTGCAGGGTCTTGGCACCCGCTTCTGGGAATGTTGGACTTCTTGAGTTGGATTGGTTGTGAATGGTTTAGTTAGAAATTTTTTTGAAATTGCAGGTTTTATCTAGTTGAACCATTTACAAACATATCCTACCAGTTTTTCCGTAGAATTTACGCCTTTAAGTAATTAGATAACGCTAAATTTTAAGGGTGTCACAGTTGGTATCAGAGCCTATTGCTCCCGACGCACGTTTGTGCACCCCACTTAAAAATCACTTGACCTTTAAATAATAAACTTGAGAGAAGGGTAGGATGGGTAGAATTAGGATTTTATGTGGTAGTCTGTTTGTGATTGCTAATTGTTAGGTACTAATTGATTTTCTCTTTTGTAAGATGGCTCTCCAATAGATGTAGATAATGCAATCTTACCTTAGTCTTCCAATCTCGTTGTTTATTCGTCTTACAAATTCCTCTTCTCTCGCCTTGGTAACTACCTTTCAATTCTTTCTCCCGATTCATCTTAGGTTCACTTTCTTCTTATAATAAAGTCCATGTGGACACCTTCCTTTTTATTCTGCAGGATAGTTCCCTTGTTCAAGAGAACCCGGTTTTGAGAGAATGTATCATTGGAGGGCGTGAACGAGTTGAGAAATTGATTGGTTAAGGTTTGAGTGGTATAGGAGAATATAATTTGGGATCCTTTGGTTAGACTTGTTAGTTGTGCATGATATGAGAGCCTAATGAGTTGAGGAACACCTTTGGATTTATGTCTATTGAGAGCTTGTTTGTTATAGATGATTGAGCATGGGTACTACCTTAGCACATAAGATGGAATGAACCTGAGCTACTTCATTTGAGAGTCTCGATGTTTCTTATGGAGAATTAAAGGAATGATAGTTAGCCCTAATCCTTGTAGGCCTTGAAAGGAATACAATAGGACATTGACGTTGCTTAATGGTTTGGTATCGTACTTTGGAATTAGCCCTTGTTGACCTTATTAATCATATCTGAATTTGGGAATTTTGGTGGAAAGTTGTTCGATGTAGTTCGTGAGTTCAAAGATGCGATTCTAATTTATGGTATCGGAGACTAGAAGTATTAAGTTGTGAGATGATGGAGTAAACAAGCCATGGTACTTGGGGATGACATAGTAAGTGAGGTTCAATGACGAGAATTGTAAAGGAGATACTTTGTGACATGGGAGGTAACAAATGAATTTGTGTGGTGAATTGATTTTGGCTCTTAGAACCAATTGAGTTGAGGAATACCTACCATTGTGGAGTCCTAGTTAGTCTTATAATTCGGTAGACTTTTGGGGCTTGGTTGAATACCTTAGTGATGTAACCTTATCATATCGATCATAAGCTTTGATGAGTGTTTGGTAAGCGGTAACCCTTTCATTGTGCCGCTTCTATTCTCCTTTCCTTCTCTTTAACGTTCGTTGAACCTTGTTTTTATGCCAAAGTTTACGTACCTTCTTCTTACCCGAGATATCATCTTAACTCGAATACCTCTTATTTTTGTCAACCGTTATCTTTACAGTTCGACTCCTTATTTTCTAACATGTCATTTGTTCCTTGCTTATCCTTCCTTAACGCCTTTTTATAATACTATTTCTTTTGAGAAACGTTGGCCTTGGCTGGACATCATGACCTTTGAAGGGATTGTTGTGTTTGACCCTTTCCTGGTTTTGAGAGGATTTGATATTGGAAAGACTTAGGTAGTGTGATGAGACATGCTTGATGGTTCTTATACATATAGATCCTTGATAAAGTGAGTACGTTGGATTGGTGGATTTTGTGTGTCAAATGTGAGTGATATTGATTACTACTTGAGCTATGGTATGAGAGTGAGAGTAAGCAACATTATTGGGAAGTTTTAGCACTTGTTTTAATAACTAGAAAGGGTAATGGTATGGTTGACACCAATTGATAGGCTAAGGAACATAATTTCAATTTATGGTTTTAGGAACTCTGAGGTGATAAAGTGTTGTTACAATTATGACCTTGTTCCTTGAGAATTTGATGGTAAGTAAGTTTAGGATATCAAATTCGAAAGAATACTCCTTGGAGATGTTGATGACCAGAATGGATTGGCGATGTGATTTGGTATTAGTTGGCTCTTGAGAGTTCTTGAGTTGAGAGAGACTTAGTTTTGAGAATAATTTGTTAATCCTATAGTTTTATAGACCTTGAAGTCGCACTGAGTACTTGAGATGATGGGATGGTGTTGTAGCTGAGTGTAGTTCCGCTTTTGGCAATCCTTAATAAATAAAAGGATAGAGGAACGTGAGATTCTATTGATTTTTCGGATTTTGGGATTGGTATGTTACTACCTTGTTTTGAAATGAAAACCTTGTAGAATATTTGAGGAACCCATAGTTGACACTAGTTGAATACGAATATAACTTTGTTGGAAGCCTTGACCTTAGGCTTGTGAGAGTTGTTTTGGAATGTTATTGTAAATTTGGACCTTATATTTAATCCTTTGAGGAATCTTTCTATTGGAATTGGAATATTGTTGGAAAATTGAGTGAACCTTTCTCGATGTACCGATCTTCCTAATTCCGATCTCCGACAATTGTCATTCTTGCTATTCTGGCTTGTTCCGTTGTGCTCGCCTTTATGGAACTCATTTGACCTCTTGAGTAAAGCGTCTTTTTCGTTGACATCTTTATTGACTTCATCCAAAAAAAATTCCACCTTTAAAAGTTCAATTCCTTCTTGTCTGTTGGGTGTGAGTTCCCTATCGCGACTTGCACTTCTCGTTCCCCCGAGTTGTTTTCCATCTTGCATAGATTCTATACGATTTGAGTAAACTTTTGGTTCATTTACTTGGAGTAAATTTACAAATTGACCTTTTTCTATAACATTTGAAAATGATTTCTCACTCTCTTTCAACCCTAGTGTTCAATTGGATACCTAAGCTATTTCTCGTTTTGTGTAATGATTCCTTTTCTTACTCTTTTTCCGAGTTACTAAGCCTTGTATAATCATAAGTAGTAAAGATAGTATTCTTACTATAGAATTTTAAACTAAAAGTTTGAAAATGCTTGTATGATTTTCAATGGTTTTAACATTAGTGAATGTTTAATCTCGTTGTTGGTGACGTCCCAATAATGGGTTTTCTCATTTATTGGTGTAGAAATATTTTTATATCTTGATATGAATATGGATGTTCTTGTCTGATCAACAAGAGTATCACCGTTTCATTGAAAAGATACCTATATTTTATTATAACTATAATTTCTTCTTCTAAGTTTCGAGGACGAAACTTTTTAAAAGGAGGGGTGATTGTAACGCCCCGTAATTTCGGACCGTTAATATATTTCGAAAGTAATTTATTAATCAAATAAAATTTGATATTTAAAATAATTAAAGTAAAAATAATTCAAAGAAATATAATTTTATTATATTTTGAAGAAAAGTATTTATTTTGATAGTTTCGAAATGTTTAAAAATAGTTTAAACCGTGTAAAACTTTTTATTTCGAAATAAGGGCGTATCGGGGGAAAATGACAATTCTTTTGAACGTTGGGTAAACGGATTTGGAAATGGGTCGTATGAATACTCAATTTTCTTGTAATCTCGTGTTTAAGAACTTTGGTCTTGACGGAATTTGCGTTTGACTTACGGTTTTAATTATTATCGAAACGAGTCAAAACCGACTCGAAAAATCCCGTCTCAAACCCGCTCTCCTCCTTTCCTTTCTTCCTTTCACGCGCACCACCCCCCTTCCCTTCATTTTTTCTGGTTTTCTTATCTTCTTCAACCTCTAACATTACCAAAACTCCATTTTTATACATTTAAGCTCAAATTCACCATATCTTTCGCGTTTCTTATCGGTTTTTCGCATAATTTACCTTTTCTAATCCCCTCGTCGCGATCTACAACTTGGTATAATTTAATTTCAGTTTTCATTAAGTTGTTTTAAGATGAAATTTCGGTATTTTCGGTTTTGGTGCTTATTTATGGTGTTTTTATTGTTTAATTAGGTGAAGATTTGGAGGACGAGTTCGGGGACTCGTATATTGTAGAGGATAGCGGCTAGTTGTTGTTAGGGTTTCGGTTTTGAGGTGCTAATTGCTCATTTTCTAGCTTAAGGTAACATATTTCGAGTTACTCGACGAAAGATCGTCACATGTTTTTGATTTTTGTATGTTTGGTGAATTTTTGTTTGAGTAGTAGTTTTCACATGTTAAAATTTGTTGCATGTATGCTTTAATTATGCCTTTTGTTAGTTTAAATTAACAAAGTTGAATTGGGAACGATTAATTAATGTTCAGACGGTCTTTTACTAAATAAAAATGGAAAAAATGGTGGTGTAGGGGGACGGGCGGTGAGGCGAGGCCGTGCGCGTGCCACGGCTGCCCACGGCTAGCCCACGGTTGGCCCGGGTCGGTCCGTTGCTTGTTTCGCGGTTTTCCATGCAAAATTTGTCATTTAAGGTTTATTAATGACATAGTTAGTATGAGTTCACTTTAGGAATTGAATCATATAAGTAATAAAAATTATGTTAATGGTAAAACTATGCTTATATTAATAGTTATCACATGTTAGGATAGTTTACAAAATGAATTTGTAAATAATAGGCTCAGAATGAATTGTATAGGGATAATTGTAATGTTTTGTTGATTGTGCTCTAAAATCGAGCCTTAGTCCCTTTAACGATGCGATGTCGATTAATTGAGTGATTAGTCGGCCGCAATTTGACCGTACTGCACGCCGCAGATCGGGGTTGCGGGTAAAAATTCGGTTGAATGAATTAGATAATCGGCCTTTTTCTTGTTTTAGGCCATTTATTATATCTCTATTTCACATGTGTAGTTAGTTGAATTTAAATAGCTTCTTATTTAGTTAGTTGAATTTAAATAGCTTCTTATTTTGTAGTAATGGCCCTAGATTCCCCTAAAGCCTTTAATATTGTTAAAATTGCTAGAATTGGAAGTTAGTATTGAATTCTTATTGAGGACACTGTTGGATTTGTATGCTGAATAGACAATTATATAGCCTTTCACATGATAGAATGTTAGAATTCATGTTGGTAAGTAGGACTTTTTGCCCTCTTATGGTTAAGTGGGTGTCTTAATTGACTTGTGTGGTGAGTCTCGTGTGGTGTGGGCTAAAGTATTCAAGCTGGGACTAGCTGGGACTAGGTCCTAGGTGAGTACTTCGGCCTTCATCATAGTTAGGTCTTTATAGTCTTTGACGAGTATATGTTCACTGCTTGATAGCCTTTGTGTTCCTGACTAGTGGATGTTTATCCAAGTTGGGGCATGACCTCAATTACTTATTTTGATAGTAAGTGGTCAGCTTAAGTACTAGCCAACCCTTTGGTGGACTCCTTAGGGTACTCACTTCACTTTGTTTTAAAAAAGTTGTGGGTCTTGGGTGCGGTGGTGTGTATCCGCATGTCTAGGTCTCATGATTTTTAGGCTAGGGTTGTGTTGTCTCTTGGCCATGTTTTATTAATATTAACCGCCGAGCCAAGATACCGGTTCGATTACCTTCCCTACCTCGTGGTATAGACTCGAGTTACAAAGTGACTATTGACCGTGCTAAGAACTTATGCCTGTCTTTGATATATTGCCCTTTCTTGTATGGTGATTTTATGAATCAGTAATAGGTGAGATGTAAGCGATTCTGATTGATAAAGTTTGGATTACTATTTGTTATATGATTCACATGATAGTTTAGTTTGGCCAGTTTAGGGGTCATTTGTTAGAATACATGATAAGTAAATGGTTTATCAAATTGTTTACATGTTACATTAATTTTGACGATTCGTGGGTCGGGAGGACTCGAAGTTACTCCCCACCGAATTGTGGCTTTCGTGTTTGTATAAAATGCGATTGACAGGTTGTTGATGCTTTGTTGGGGTCACAGACGAGCTAGTGAGCAAGGAACCTTGGACCTAGTTTTTTGGCTATTCTTATAGTAACCCTTTTATCTTTTGGTTTGTATATTATTTGAAGGGACATATGTCTCCCTTTTTCTATTTTGGGTTTGTATCATTCTACTTTCTTATTTAGCTATGGCATGTAAAGTAGTTCATCGGCTTTTGCGGGTCTTGCACCCGCTTAGGGAATGTTGGACTTCTTGAGTTGGATTGGTTGTGAATGGTTTAGTTAGAAATTTTTTTGAAATTGCAGGTTTTATCTAGTTGAACCATTTACAAACATATCCTACCAGTTTTTCCGTAGAATTTACGCCTTTAAGTAATTAGATAACGCTAAATTTCAAGGGTGTCACAATATTAGACTTCATTATACTGAGAAAAATATATAACTCTATAATCTAAATAAAAAATCTATAATCTTAATCTATAAATCTATTTAAAAGACAAGCCAAACTATCTACCATAATCTTATATTTCATATTTAATTACATACGATAATACCTTAAACCACTCTTGTATAAAGTAGATTTTGTCAAAAAAATTTTATAATTATTAGTAATCAAGCAAACCTTATACATTCCATTTCTCCTTACTCCTTATCTATGTTTATATTAAATTTCATAATAATAAAAAAATGATGCTCAAAACTCATAAATCATGAACCTTGATTCATATTTATACTTATATTAAATTCGATAATAATGAAAAAATGATGCTCAAAAGTCATAAACGCATCCTCAATTGTTTATATATTTTTGTTGGAAGAAATACAAAAGAGGGAAGAAATACAAAAAACACGAAACTGAGGTAAAATCTATCTATACAATATAATTAAAAGGCTACTTAAAATATTTAATTTTAATTCACATGACATTTTTATAGAGGTTAATACTAATTCATCTATATTAATTACTTAATTATTTATTTTTATACAATATTATAAAAAGGCAAAACTATGTATTAAAAAGTTAATTATCTCCGAAATTGTCACAGCTTATAAGTACCAAATTTTTTTTAAAAAAAATAGTAGTTGCAATCACTAAAAAACTAATATAAACTCTTTATTTTCCTCTCATAAATTTGGTTATTAATCTATTTATTTATTTAACTTTCATTTCATAAGATAATTAAAAATCAAGTGATACTATCTACCATTATTATTCTGAATGTCATATTTTAATTTCTGAAGAAATTTCTAAACCATTCTCATGTAAAGTAGATTGTGTAAAACAATAATAATAATAATAATAACAATAATAATAATAATAATAATAATAATAATAATAATAATAACAATAATAATAACAATAATAATAATAATAACAATAATAATAATAATAATTGTTCCGGGTGTGATTTCGGAGCAGTGTTATGACCACGTAAGCTTTGTTGAATGATGACTTTGCTTGACTCTTCCTTTCGGCCTCTCCTGAAACAATGAACAAACTGAGGGCTCGGCTTGGTACCGAGCGTACTCACTCCGACGCTCAAGTCAGTAAACTTAAAGGGATTAAGTTGTGTGTTACTTGGCAAAGTATATTGTAGAGAGATAAGGGAGTTTATACCAGATTAATAGTGAGTTTATGGATTATTCGATTATTTTCGGATCCTTTTCTCAATGAGAGAAGTGGAGTATTTATAGGCTTTCACCTTTTGTCACGTAGTGGCCAAGTGGCAGAGCAGGTGGAAAGACTGTTCTACCCTCGGCCGTGGCCTTGTTGACTCCATTCCGAGGGGTCTTAGATATGAGTACGCGGATGTGTCTCCCAGCGGGCTAGTTGCCTAGCCGAGACCCAAGTGACAGGCCGACAGGCTGAGTCGGTTAGGCTGTCAAATACGTTGACTTGCTGTCTTTTGGCTTTGACCTTGCTCAATATGTTGACTCGGTCAGCGGGTGCAGAATATGCCCCATCAATTTGCCCCCAGCGTAGTCTATGCCGTGGTATGGACCTTCGATGAGTGTTGAGCGTATTCTGCGCAAGTTGAATTTCTTCCCCGGCTTCTTCTTCCTCGGCTTGGTTCTGCTTAGGCCGTATCATATCCCCCCTCCACATGGATGTGTAATGGACATCAGATGTGGAAAAGAAAATGGCGCTGGCTGAGACCGAGGTTGAGAGTGCCGTGTGCTTTTGATTGCCCCCGGCCGGTGCTGCCAAGCTTGGTTGAACAGCGGGCCGTTTGGCAAGTAGATACCAAGGAGCGTGTTGAAGAAGATACGTCGATTGGCATTCTGTCAAGGAGCGTGTTGAAGAAGATACGTCGATTGGCATTCCGTGGCTGCATGCTTGACACGTGGCTCGGTGTTGATTGGTTGACGCTTCATGGGCTTTGCCCTGATTGGTCAGTTTCATGGGCTTTGCTCTATAAATAGAGCAGTTAGCCCCTGATTTTGGCCACCAAAAATTCATTTTCTCGAAAAAATTTTCCCTCTCTTAGTTTTTCGAAGGAACTTCTCTCTAGTCTTCAAAGCGTTACTCGGCGTAACACTTTTCCAAGGTAAACAAACAAATTTTTCAACTTTTATTTGTCAAGTTTTTGTTGTCATTATGTCTTCTCGATCTTTGGACCCGATTCAACGGGGGGAACCGTCGAACTCGCGTCGATGAAGAGGAGGCACTGGTTGTCACCCCGATAAGGTTTGGGGGTCCCAAGCCGCTTTCTCCTAAGATTGATCCAAAATTTTTGGAGGGTTTCGAGGATGATGATGATGATGTTGATGATGATGGTGATGAGGCGACCCCTTCTGTCGTAAGGAGGCCGCTTATTTCGGGGCACGGTGATGCCTGCTCGATCAGTCCTGACCGTGCCTGGATGAACAAGTTCGCCAGTTGTTCTGGTTCTGAACTTTTTGAACACCATTACTCCTTCGGCAGGAGGTATAGAATTGTTATCCCTGAGGAGGGTCAGGCCGTCTGTTGCCCTCTCGAGGGTTGTATCGGCGTATACATCAGACACCTGGAGTATGGGTTCCGGTTTCCTCTGAATGAATACGTTGCTGCTATTATTAAAGCCATGAATGTCGCCGTGGCCCAACTGCATCCGTTGGCCGTCAGGATGATTGTTGGTTTTGTATGGTTGTGTCTTTTCAAAGGGGAGGCCCCAACGGTGAACCTCTTCCGCCGGCTCCACCATCTTAAACAGACTACCCTAGGCGGCTCGGGGTGGTACATCATACAGACCGAGCCGGGCTTCGTCACCGTTTCCAAGCTGACGACTTGTAAGGACTGGAAGGGGCGGTGGGTGTACGTTGAGGTTCCGGAGGACTACTCGCTGCCCCGGTCCTTTCAGAGCCGCGTCAATTTGCGGTGTGAGAACCAAGGGGAGCATGACAAATATGTCTCCCGGAATAAGCTTAAGATGGACGCCAGCATGGTCTATCTTAATGAGGACGAACAACGGGCAATGAGGCTTTTTTGAGGCCGAGAAGGATGGGACGCCGAAGGGATGGATGCCCCAGACGCGATCGTTCTTCGGATGAGTCGCTCTCCGCCACGTCGGTCTCATACCGGCCCTCGAACAGGGTGAGTGGGGTCGGTGTGAGGCCCATCTTTGCTTTTTTTACGTTTACGTATTTTGAATCTTGGTTTATTTCTTTTGTTTAACTCCCGCTTTGTTTCTTTTGCGACCGATTTGGCCCGAATCGTCCGCCTCCGTTCTCCGAGGGTTGGGACTTGACGAGAACGGGAGAGTTGTTAAGCTGCATCCTAAGGCCCAGTGACGTGATCGCCGACCGGCTCCTAACGAACTCATGGACCAGCAGTTGAAGGCACTGGATGTGACGGCGGCTCAGGCGCAGATTGCCGGTAATGTGCCGCGCCGCAAACCAAAGACAAAGTCTATGGCGGCGACGGCGTTAACTCCGGCTCAGTCTTCAATCCCTGTGGTCCAAAAGCAGCAGGTGGTCATCGATGTTGAGGAGGAGGTCACAGTTGCGGAGGCTCCTCCTTCTTTGAATAAGAGAAAAGAGACCGAGTCTGCCGCACTTTATTACGAGGCCGGTAAAGAAAAGGGTCCTCCAACCAAGAAGGCCAAGGCTGGTACAGATCTAACCTATGGCTCAGATTTAGCCGGTTCATTAGGCATACCTGATGACAGGCTCTCTGACATGTCAATGAATGTTGACATGGATGCTTTGTCCGAATTTTTTGTAGATCAACCGCCGCCGGCTGTCCCTCTCACTGAACGGCAATCGGAGAAGCGGCCTGTGCAGACGGGCGATAAAAATGCCGCTGTCGATTCCTCATCCCTGAAGCCTTCCGCCGCTCAGCTTGTGGCGGAAGGCACAAGGTTGTGCAAGAAGCTGGCCAAGTGGAATGAACTAGCCGGCGCTCACATTATGGAGCAAGAAACGGTTATGGCTCGAGCTGCCCCTGCGGTTGAGCGGCTTAGGCTCGATCTTGCCGCTGCTAAGAAGGAGGCCGAGAGGTCGAGGGAGGACTTCCAGGCCGTCAAGAAGGACCTCCTCGCTGAGCAAAAGCTTAGGGAGGACGCTGAAAAGGCGGTCCTAGCCGAGAGAGCCAAGGCTGAGGCTGCGGTGGCTGACGCTGCTAAGCTGCTGGAGGAGAAAGCTAAATTTGAGGGCGGCTATAATGCCATGGTTGATCAGAGGGAAAAGTGGAAGTCCCTGCATTCGACTGAGGTAAAGGCGCACAAGAGCACAAAGGCTGTCCTTGCCCAGAGGGAGAAGGACATTGAGACGCTGCAAACCGTTGTCATCCCTAACATGTGTGCCCAGTACCGGGACCAAGCCGAAGAGGCTACCAGGGAGGCAATCAAAGAGCTCGTTCCTGAAGGCTCTTTCCCGTGGCAAGAATTTGACCGCCACGGATGAGAAGGCCGATCTTTGCGGAGAAGGCGGCGGAGAGAAGGCGGAGGCGGCGAAGGCGCTCGGGAAGGCGAGGCCAAGGCGGCCCATACTGCGAAGGTGAAGGAGGCCGAGAGGAGGCCGAAAGGGCAAGGGCACGTGAAGCGCCAAGCCTTCTTCTCGGGCCGGCCACCAAAGATGATGTTTGCTGCTTTGCAGGTGGCGAGCAAAGAACAAGCATAGGGAGACGGGCGGTCGTCACCAGACTCACCTGGCCCTTCGGATAGCTTTAGCTGTTTGGGGGCCAACTTTTGAGCCTTCTCTCCCTGCCATCCTTTTGGCGCTTCATTGTCTCAATGTGATACTTTTTGTTGTTCCTTCTTCTTTTTTTTGTAAAACTTTGGTAGGTTGAGTTTAGGCTTATCCTTATTGGGACGGCCGTCGACTTCGTTTTATATCACCTGTAAACATGTTTAATAAAATTTGTTTATTGGCCCTCGGCTTGGCCGGGGCTTTGATCACAATCCTTCATTCAGTTGTCTTCTTTCGTTATTAGTTGAGCGCTTTTTTCAATTCGTTTTTACCTTCGGCTTAGCCGAGGCAGTTAGAATGCGTATCTCAACTGTACTTAACGTTTTTTTTAAACATGTTGGCACGTCGGTCGCTTCCTCCTTTACTCTCGGTCTGGCCAAGGCGTCAGATTTGCGCTTCCCAACCGCCGTTGTGAACATGTTAGCGTATCGGTCGTTGTGTCCCCGTCACACTCAGTCTGGCCGAGGCAATCGGGGTTACGGCTCGACAGCGTTCGTATCTGTAGACGTGTTTATCGCTTCCTCTTTCACTCTCGGTCTGGCCGAGGCGTCCGATTTGCGTTTCTCAACCGTACTTATACGTTCCTAAGCATGTTGGTCGCTTTCGCGAGTATCAACTGCTGTTGGCAAATCGCGTTTCCCTCGTCACTCCCGGCTTTGGCCGAGGCAACCGAGTTTACGTTTTGACTGCTTTCCGTATCTATAGACATATTGATCGCTTCCTCTGCCACTCCCGGATTGGCCGGGGCAGTCAG
The DNA here is from genome assembly GCF_048544455.1 of Silene latifolia. Taxonomy (NCBI): domain Eukaryota; kingdom Viridiplantae; phylum Streptophyta; class Magnoliopsida; order Caryophyllales; family Caryophyllaceae; genus Silene; species Silene latifolia. The sequence continues at coordinate 142,610,737 of NC_133528.1, read as the reverse complement.
ATTTGCGTCTCAACAGTGCTTATACGCTTTTATACTTCGGTAGTGACTGTCCGGCTTTGGCCGCGGCGTCTACTTTGGCATGACTATGGAGGGGACAAGTATTTTGATGGAAAACTTGGATCACTTTTTATAAGGTATAATCACACGTTGGGGTGCCCACAACGGTCTCGGACACCTCCGCCGCTATATGAAATACTGTTGGGAAATGTGTCCTCAACAATAGTGCGATCATATGATTTAAATATCATTATTAAATCTCATTTTAAAGAATACATTTGGGAAGTATTTTTACTGTCAACTGGTCCACACATATCGGTAATGATTGGCTGACTAGAGTTTGACATTACTGTCGTGCGAAGGTGATGATCAGTTGATCCCCTAGGTCATACCTATAGGGCAACACTCTTAATTGATTATTTAATTAATCGTATAATGTTACGAGTTAATTAAATTACTTGAAAATTGACGGACGATTTTGGAAGTAAAATTTACGTGTCTCATTTAGATGAGATACGGTCTGAGTAATCGAATTGTATCTTTACTCAGATGAAATTATTGTTTAAGGAAACAATTGAAAATTGAATGAATAATTATAAATACAAGTTGTTGTAATTTATGATTGGCAAAATATTTTGGTACAAGTAATTATGAATTACTGAGTCAATTTTTGTGTATGACGTATTTTTATTAATACGTTGATTTTTAAATGTGTTAAAAATACATAGCAATTTTATGTGACATGTGACATGTAACATATTGACAAATTGACAAAGATAATATGGACACCATATTATAAGATGACCGAAATTTTGAAGACAAAATAAAGAGACCATGACTCTTCCTCTTCTCTACACTATTTGGAGAAGATTAAGAGTTATGTCCTTTCATCTTATTTTGCCCCTAATTGTTTATATATACACTAGCTCATTCATTCAAGAAGCATGCTGAAACTTTAAGTGTTTAAGAAAGCAAAACAAACTCTTCCTCTCCTCTCATTCAAACCGTGTGATTGAGAGCTCCATAGACCAATATTTTTGGTTCAATTTTCTCACAAAATTAATATTATCTAGTCTTCATAATATTGGTTTTAATTAAGAGAAAGCTTTGGGTATAAAGCCTTGGGAGAGATCCTACACTTGGGTCTTTGTTCTTCCATTAAGGATAGCTCAAGAACAAAAGAGAAGGAGAACTCTTTTGTGCCCATATATACCGAATATCAATGTAAGAACATGATTTCTCCTCTATTTTATCTTTTGTTTGCATGCATAAGATCATTAGTTAATTTTATGACAAATTAATTTAAGCATATATGAGTATGTTGTTAGGTATAAAGATCTACCTTTCCTTCAATTGGTATCAGAGCAAAGGTTGTTTGCATGCAAATCGGTTATTGTTTTTCCGAGTTATATGATTAACAAACAAAACTTGTAAATTTGTGATATTATGATATATCACGAAATTAATTCATGCATGATAAGTTTCTGGTCCTAAAATGATTTTTAGGATTTTTGGTTAATTTACGGATTTTACTGTTCATATTATATAATATTGGCATTAAAATGTGATTTTTATGATAAAAATGCCATTTTTGGAAGAAAATTAGCTAAACTTCGAATTTTCCAGTTCTTTTTGGATATGTTTTCACATATATTATTATTAGATGATCTGGAAATTTTTATAATTTTATGAGTTGTTATGCTCGAAAAATGAATTTTTCATTATTAAATTCGGATTTAGGTGAAAAATAGGTTAATATGAGATAAATTTCGAATCTGGTCATAAATATTTAGTATGTTGTCACATGCAATTTTACAAGAAGTGTGTAAAATAATTGGCTATATTGAAGTCTTTATGCATGATTTATGGATTTTTGATGAAAAATAGCATAAATAGTGACTTAATTAGTGAAAATTGCTAAAACATACTTCATGACTAAGGAAAAACGTGACATGTTGCTTTTTATTATCTTTTTCAGATCTAAAATTGAAAAGTTGGTGAAAATAATTTTTCTCATATTTTTATGATTATTTTAGTTAAAACCGATAAACCGCAACATTGTTTTTCCGGATTAAATTTCGAAATTTTTAACCTAAGTTTTTGAACATTATGAGTGTCATGGTATTTTTCCAGAATGTTCAAGAGTTTAAATTTCAAATTTTGAATTTATTTGAAAATTTATGATTTATTTGAAGGTTATAGCATTTTATTATAATTTTAAGTCCATTATGAACAATTATGAGTTAATTATGGTCAAATTATTAGTGAAGACTAAATTTTGAGTCCTAAGAGGTTAGGGTAATTAACTTATACATAAATATGAATTTATGTATTTTTGGTGATTGTAAAATGTTGAATCACGCAAATCCGTAAAAACCAAGTAATATATGATATTGGCAAATTTAAAGGCGATTTAGCATAAAATTGAGCATGTTCATACATATTATAATGCTGCATATTTCAATTGTTGAATGTCTTTTATTTATATAATTTTTGAATTATGTAATTTTGCTTAGTATGACCTTAGTTTTAATTGGTATTACCCGAAATGAATGGGAATATCGATTCGGTTGTAATTTTAATGTGATCTCGTATCACCGTCTTGTAATTTAATAGATTTATTTTATTATAGTTACAAATGTATAATAAGAATTATGTAATTTATTATGTAATTTTAATTCATTTCGGAGTTCCCAAAGACGGATTTCCTAAAGATGGCGATACATAAAGACGGTGTTACCTCGAGATGCGTGCCACAACCGAAGTTCAAGGGACCAATGGAGTTGGTTTCCGAATATGTAATAGTTAAACAGTTTTCTATTTTCTAGGAAGGCCATACTAGGATTTTTTTATGTTTTGCATTTTATTTATGTCGCATGCATCGCTAAATCGCCATAACTAAAACATGCATCATCGTTCTAATCGAGTTCATCGACCGTGTCAATTAGAATTATCGTAGTTCACCGCTTTAGTTCACTTAAAACGTGATAGATAATAAATTGACATGACCTCTCGCTAAAACAATTAATTGAGATATAGCCTTACCAAATAGTAGAAACCATGAAAACCTATTTCGCGAGGGAGTGCACTCGGCCCTACCGGGGTACAAACCTTGTTACGTAGGGGAAGTGGGTGATGAGTGTTAATCCACCGAGTTCATGTCAATGAGGGTTTCATCGGCCATACCGTGCCCAAGTTGATGTGGATTTGGATCATGGACACATTTATTCGAAATTTGGATTGAGCTCAACGGAAGTATTCGCGACCGTAGCCGCATGTGTTCCGGGCTATAGATAATTATTAGAGTAATTTTATCGACCAAGAGTTCTAAAAGTAGAATCGATTAAAGCGTTAGTCCACCGAGTTATATTGATAAGGGTTTCATCGGCCACACCGTGCCCAAGTTAATATGAATTTGGATCTTGGAATCATTTATCTAGTTGGGTAGAGGTCACTAGAAAAATGCATAAAACTTGTTATCTACAAGTATTATTAAAACGATAAATGTTAAGTTTTCCACTATTCCGTTATCATATTGTTCTATTTCTTTACCACAATTCATATACGATATCATTTCGATTTTTCAAAATCTCCTTTAAAACATCGTAACTAGAGACAAATTTGAATTTTGCTTCTGAAACCTCATATGAACCATTGCTAAGGATCTCTTGCAAAGAGTATAGATTAAAGTTATCTATTATCAAACAGGTTTTTGATTCTAGACTAACACATCTACTTACAATGGATTGTTTTTCATGTACTTAAAAGAATTAAGTACCTTGAAATGATTATTTTGGTAATTAGTTTTGTCAGAATTCGTAATTGACCAAAATAATGCAACCACCTCAATGAGAGTTTTTAAGACTAAAACGAACAAATGAAGAGTGTTCTTCATGAATTCAATTTTGGTTCTCAAAGCAAAGACTCATTGAAATAAGTGGGAGCATTCTCTTAAACCGTTAAGATGAGAACGAGGTTCAAGAAGTAAATGGAATTGATACAAGGTAATGTTAAAAGTAAAGTTGTTGAGAATGACGATACTAAACCTATCAATCCCAACCAATGAAGTTTCCATTGTCTTAAATGTTGGACACAAGAAAGGAAACTACCCCAAATTATTGAAGAATCAACAAGTTAGTTGTGGGACATCTAATGGGATCTTCTTCTTTAAATGTTTATTTGATTAAACATAAATTTTGCTAGTACCACTTCGTCAATATTAGAAACCAGTGGTGGTTTTCATCATTATGTTTGATACATAGGATGATTAGAATGTGACGACTAGCAACAATAAAGTCAAGAGATAGAGTCATTGTGTACTAAATCTAGTTTTTGGGTTTAGAGTTGTACTTAATTATGACTATTAAGTGCATAAACTCTAAATAAGAATACAACTTGTTAAGATACAAAAGAGGTTTCACTTTTGTGACCCTATACACCACGATTTGATGTATGGCTAGCCCATTATCAAGGTGATTATATTCTAAACCAAACTAGAATGATATATCATGAAGATGATGCAAGACTCAAATTGGTAACCCAAGATTAAACCTTAAATTTTGGAATGATGAACGCAAAGAGTTATCGAGTACTTTTGAAACCATTAGATTGTTAATGGTATATGCGTATCTTGCATTCAAAGCAAGATGTCTCGTGCCTTTTGGTTGAAAAGGAGATCGAGGTTGTAAATCATTGATCCAAAATAGGTTGATCATTTTCTTTTACTAACGATTTAAGTTGATGAGGTAAATAGAGAAATCTTTTGAAGAAGTTCAAAGAGTTCAAGGAATCACGATTTAGTCGTGATGGGATTATCAAAGTGAAGACTTTGATATAAGCCAAAGGAAATGTGATATAGTATCACAAGTTAATCTCTCTTAGCAGGCATTATGAAGTAATGTGTGGCTGGATAAGAAATCAAACGCTATTCGATATGGTTTGGACTTCAATCAAGTTACTATGAGTTACTTGATACTTTTGGGGATTTTATCATTTTTGTCTAAATTATTTTTCCACTAAATAGAATCATATGAGATATGAAATGGTAAGGGTGCCATGTTTGTAAGTTTTCACAAGAAACAAATGCTCATTTTTCCTTATTATAATCACGAGTACACCGGGTTTGTGGCTCGTGAAGCTGTCTTTCTAAAATACAAGTTTATTTTTAGAAGACAGAGTGGGAGAAAATTATTCAAGAGCCACAAAGAATGTCATGTCGCAAGAAACAGGTCTTTCTTGGCTACATGAGACGTGTTGTGTAAGACGTTGTTTCTTTAAAACCTAGGAGGTTAAATTCGTCACTTGTTAAAAATGATGAATTCAAGCTACTTTTAAGAAAGTAAAGAGCTTATAACTTACAAAAGAAATTGTTTGATTCAAGTTGATTACTTCTAGAAAGTAATGAACATATGACTTACATAAGAGTGTTTAAGTCACAACTCAATACAAGGCTTAGAGCCATGAAAATCCGAAACAAAAGGGCTTGATTAGTGACAAAGGGTTTTGCACTAATAAAGAGAGATTTCAAAGCAAAATTGGTTGCAAAGAGTTTTGCACTGGTTGAAATGCTTAAGTCTATTTGGATCTTCTTAGGGATTGTGTTTCATTATGAGGATATGAATACAAAGAAGTGAATCTAAAACCCACTTCTTCAATAGAAGGAATGTATTCAATACATGTCATGAGTTTTATAGATTCTTGCAATCCTAAGATAATGTGAGACTTAAGAGAGGGTCTTAAGTAGGACATCAATGAGTTAGAATCAATGTTTTGATCATGTTATAAAACTTATCTCGATAAGACGAGAAGTTGTTTTTATACATGAAGTTTAGTGGGAGTTACGGAAATTTTATTTAGTCCGATATGTGGATGACATATTGATCATTAAGAATGATTTAAGACTTTTGGAGTAATATAATACATCTTTAATATCTAGATTTATGTAGATAAATCCACATGATATTAGCGTCAATAAGAAGTCTTATGTTGATAAGATTCATGACTAGTTCAATTAAATTGAACATATTTGATTGATTCCATTTGCTTCCGCTGCCGGATCAATTAAATGAGTAATGATGTATAACACTTTATATACTTTGAGTATGATGAATTGTTTTCAAAATCGAATTTAAGAAATCTTTATCAAATAAGCCATGAAGATTATCCTTAAGTGCTTGCAGAAGTATTAAGGAAGTAAAGCAAAGTGTTTATGATGCAATTTTGTGTAAGAGTGTTACACAAGTGACAATTGACAATTGAGATTGCGCATGGTTTCCGACAAAACCATAATCAAAACACATTAGGATGGTTAAGATACCATTGTGGCGATGATATTTAAGAAATAGATTTTCTAGAATCGTTCTAGACAATAAAGAACAATGAGAGATATTTATGATGGAAATTGAGTACACTTGTAATCATGAGATGTGCAAGAAGGACGAGTCCCGCACACTGTGAAAACAGTGGGAGCTATTCTAAGGCTAGAGGGCCTATGTCTTGATTGGATCTCGACACGTACTCAGAAAGTTTTGTAATGCAAATGTATACATTACAGAGGAAAACGAGTATGTAGTAAGGTTGAGTAAGGTACAAGAAGTTGATAAAACCTACTAACCAAAGCCTTATCAAAGGCTAAACATGATGAGTCATGTCATTTCAATTGAATTGAAATGAACAACTACGTACAAGATCAAATTAGATTATAGAATATGAAATAGTAATCAGGCATTGACTATTCATATGTGATAATCGCATTTGTCGTTCGAGTTTTTCTTTAAAAACTCCTTTTATACTTTGTTACATCCAAACGGGTTGTAGTGACAATTGAACCCCGTTAAAGTGAACACGGATTAACATAGTATTCGCCCATAGTCACTTGTATGAGGTGACGTCTCGAAGTGACTAGAGTGTGATGCGATTGATGGCAAGTTTAAGTGCCATAGAGTCATGTGAGATGACTAGTCGATCACATAGGCAGACTGTTAGGAACATTTTGTCGGGCCTAATGACCGCTTATAGAGTTCTGGCAAATTTATATAGCCTGGTCGTGGCGAGAGCTGCTATAGTATTCTAATGAGTCGATTTTTTTGACTAAAGACTATTCACCTAAGATGGCACAGTTTGATTAACTTTGATTTGTGTTACTACGACCTTCGTAAATGGGGTCAAATGGGCATATTTTGGGTTATGATGGTTGTGGCTAGTCGAAGGAATGAGTGCGATAGGAATTGTCCACCCCCTTGTCGGGGTTATAACAATATCTCAGGGCCACTCGAGGAGTAATGAACTGGAAATGCGTGGCCACGCTCGGAAAGTATCCATGGTGGATAAATCCGGTCAATCAGTTATTCTCCAGATCGAGGAAACCACTCACGATATGATCACTTGCAAGTACGACCTGAAAGACACCTTGCATTGAGTGGGAGATAGTAATAGGACAAGAGAATTGGTGACGCACACTTGTCGAGGACGAGTGGGAGATTGTTGGGAAATGTGTCCTCAACAATAGTGCGATCATATGATTTAAATATCATTATTAAATCTCATTTTAAAGAATACATTTGGGAAGTATTTTTACTGTCAACTGGTCCACACATATCGGTAATGATTGGCTGACTAGAGTTTGACATTACTGTCGTGCGACGGTGGTGATCAGTTGATCCCCTAGGTCATACCTATAGGGCAACACTCTTAATTGATTATTTAATTAATCGTATAATGTTACGAGTTAATTAAATTACTTGAAAATTGACGGACGATTTTGGAAGTAAAATTTACGTGTCTCATTTAGATGAGATACGGTCTGAGTAATCGAATTGTATCTTTACTCAGATGAAATTATTGTTTAAGGAAACAATTGAAAATTGAACGAATAATTATAAATACAAGTTGTTGTGATTTATGATTGACAAAATATTTTGGTACAAGTAATTATGAATTACTGAGTCAATTTTTGTGTATGACGTATTTTTATTAATACGTTGATTTTTAAATGTGTTAAAAATACATAGCAATTTTATGTGACATGTGACATGTAACATATTGACAAATTGACAAAGATAATATGGACACCATATTATAAGATGGCCGAAATTTTGAAGACAAAATAAAGAGACCATGACTCTTCCTCTTCTCTACACTATTTGGAGAAGATTAAGAGTTATGTCCTTTCATCTTATTTTGCCCCTAATTGTTTATATATACACTAGCTCATTCATTCAAGAAGCATGCTGAAACTTTAAGTGTTTAAGAAAGCAAAACAAACTCTTCCTCTCCTCTCATTCAAACCGTGTGATTGAGAGCTCCATAGACCAATATTTTTGGTTCAATTTTCTCACAAAATTAATATTATCTAGTCTTCATAATATTGGTTTTAATTAAGAGAAAGCTTTGGGTATAAAGCCTTGGGAGAGATCCTACACTTGGGTCTTTGTTCTTCCATTAAGGATAGCTCAAGAACAAAAGAGAAGGAGAACTCTTTTGTGCCCATATATACCGAATATCAATGTAAGAACATGATTTCTCCTCTATTTTATCTTTTGTTTGCATGCATAAGATCATTAGTTAATTTTATGACAAATTAATTTAAGCATATATGAGTATGTTGTTAGGTATAAAGATCTACCTTTCCTTCAAATACTTCCTTAGGTTGTCTGTGTTCCAGTGGCTCATTAGAGGCACTCCCTCCATGTCTGTCAGCCGGTATGTCCCCGGCCTCATTTCTTCAACCACTTTGTAGGGTCCTTCCCAGTTGGCCGTCATTTTACCATGGATGTTTCCTTTGTTGGTTGCGGCCGACTTTCTTAGGACTAGATCCCCTACTCTTAAGTCCCTTTTGTGGACTCTGCGGTTGTATGCTCTTCTCATCCGGTTTTGATATACTGCCCAGTTGAGCCGTGCCGTGTCTCGACTTTCTTCGACCAGGTCTAGGGAGACTCTCAGGCCTTCCTCATTTTCGACTGGGTCAAAGGTTTGCTTTCTGAATGTCGGCACCGCTGCTTCAATTGGCAGGACGGCTTCAGACCCATAGACTAGGTGGAATGGACTGTACCCCGTTGCTTCTTTTTCCGTGGTTCTAAGGGACCACAGGACGCCGGGTAGTTCATCAGCCCACCTTCCCTTTAGATCTTCAACCTTCTTTTTTAGCCCGTTTAGGATTGTTTTATTAGCTGCTTCCGCATGCCCGTTGCTCTGAGGGTGGCAGACGGAGGAGTATGCAAACTTGATACCGAGCTCTTCTAGCCAGTTCATCACCATGTCACTCCAAAATTCTCGGCCGTAGTCAAATACCATGACTTGGGGTAACCCAAAACGAGTTATGATGTTCTCCCAGATTACCTTTCTTACGGCCGCCGTGGTCTTGGCAGGTACCGCGACAGCTTCGACCCATTTGGTGAAGTAGTCAACGGCGACGATCAGGTACTTCCTTCCTCCGGAAGCTGTCGGAAATGGTCCTAGTAAATCCATCCCCCATTGTGCGAATGGCAGGGGACTAAGTACCGGTTGCAGGTCTCGGGAAGGTACGTGTATCACCGGAGCATGCATCTGACAATTCTTGCACTTCTTGGTCTTAGCTCTGGAATCCTCAAGCATGGTAGGCCAGAAGTAGCCGGCTCGGAGAGCTTTGTGGGCTAGCGTTCTTGCCCCCATGTGATGTCCACAGATGCCTTCGTGAATCTCTGTCAGTATGAGCTCCGCGTCGGCTGGGCCGACACATTTCAAAAGTGGTCTTATCACGGACCTTCTGTATAGTTCTCCTTCGAACACTAAGTACCTTGCGGCGATCCTTCTTATCTTCTGGGAGAGACTGCGGTCCTCCGGTAACTCTTTTGTTAGTTTGTATTTCATTATCGGAGTCATCCACGTCGTCTCGGCTTCTATGTCGCCCACCATGCCGACGGTCTCAGTGATGCTTTTAGCATTCCTGATATCCACCAGCACGGTTCGGCTGACATTCTTGATGCTTGAACTGGCAAGTTTTGAGAGAGCGTCGGCTCGGTTGTTCTCAGACCTGGGGATGCATTGGATTTGGAAAGATTTCAATTTAGCGGTGTCAGCTTTCACCCTTTCCAGGTATCTTACCATCCCGTCGTCTCGAGCCTCATACTCTCCTCTGATTTGATTAGTGACTAAGAGTGAATCTGTTTTCACCACAACATGCTCCGCCCCGGCAGCTCTAGCTAGCTCGACTCCAGTTATCACCGCCTCGTATTCGGATTCATTGTTTGAGGCCGAGAAGGTAAACTTCAAGGCGTACTCAAACTCGTCCCCGTTTGGGCCGATGATAAGGATGCCGGCTCTGAGCTGTTTCGCCGTGGAGGACCCGTCGGTGTATGCTTCCCACACTCCGGGATTTGGTTCTTCTTGATATGTGCACTCGGCCAGAAGTCTGCAAGTGCACGCCTTTTATCGAGGGCCTCGACTTGTATTGAATGCCGGCGGATAGCTCTCTTGCCCATTTGATGAGCCTGCCTGATTTTTCGAATTTTTCCAATGCTTTCTCCAATGGTTGGTCGGTTAGGACCGTCACGGGATGCGCGTCGAAGTAAGGTTTTAGTTTCCTTGCGGCAACGACGACAAAGAAAGGCTCGCTTTTTCGATCGTGGGTAATTTCTTTCGGCGGCGGCGGTGTATGGCGATAAAGTATATTGGGTGTTCTTTGCTTGTCTTCTTCTCGATGATTACGGCCTCGACCGTGGCCGAGGTAATCTGCTATGTATAGATATAGCGTCTCCCCCAAAGATCGGCTGGACAGGGTCGGGAGAGTTAGAAGATGAGCTTTCATTTGCCCGAAAGGCGTGCTCTGTTCCCCCCCCACCAAGTCTTTATTCCCTTTCAACACTTTGAAGAATGGGGTGCTCTTGTCGGCTGACCGAGAGATGAAACGGGCGAGATCTGCCATCCTCCCGGTCAACATCATAACCTCTTTTCGATTCCTCGGCTCCGGTAGGTCCAGTGTTGCTTGGACTTTCTCGGATTGGCATCAATTCCCCTGGCGCTGACAAGCACGCCGAGGAACTTACCTGGCCGGACACCGAAGTTGCATTTCATTGGGTTAAGTTTCATCTTGTATTTCCTTAGTGAACAAAATGTTTCGCTCAAGTCGGCCAAGTGCTCATTGTCGGACTTGCTTTTTACAATAGCATCGTCGACGTAAGCCTCGATGTTTCGCCCTTTTGATCTTGAAACACTTTGTCCACCAGCCTAGTGTAAGTTGCGCCAAAGATTTTTCAAACCGAACGGCATCATTTTATACATGTATGTGCCGTGTATGGTGATGAATGCGCACTTAGGCATGTCTTCTTCGGCCATGAATACCTGATCGTATCGTGAGAAGGCGTCTAGCAGGCTCAGCATAGTGTAGCCTGCCGTCGCGTCAGTTAAACTATCTATTCGAGGCAAGGGATAACAATCTTTGGGGCATGCTTTATTAAGATTTGTAAAATCAACACACATCCTCCACCCTCCTGATGACTTCTTCACCATTACAACATTTGCTAGCCACTCAGAGTAAGTACAAGGCATGATAAAGCCTGCCTCTAACAATTTATCTACCTCGGCCTTGATGGCCTCGTCTTTCTCGGCCGAGGAGTTCCTCATCTTCTGCTTGACAGGGCGAGCGGTGGAGAGCACGTTCAGCTTGTGAACGATCACCTCTCGGCTCACGCCCGGCATCTCGGCGGGGCGAGTACGCGAAGACGTCTTTGTTCTTCCTCGGCAGGTCTAGGAGATCGACTCGAATTTTGGCTCCAGGGCCGACACCGACAGCGATTCGGATGCGTCCTGGGTCAATTTCCACTTGCTCGGTCTTGGCTCCTTAGACCATGCCGACGGTGTTCATCGGATCACCCTCCTGTTGTAAGGATGGGCTCTTCCCTTTCTCTGATTTCTTCGCCACTTTGAGGGATTGCATGTTACACCCTCTGGCAGATATTTGGATATTGACAATTTCGTCTCTCTCGTCCTTTGAGACGAGCTTTTGTGCCTCCCCCGGTCCGAGACATACATCAATGTCAGGGCCCGGATGGACATTACAGCATCGGCCTCGCTCAAAGTAACCTGGCCTATCAGAACATTGTAGGCGGACGAACCATCAATGACCACGAACACAGATAAAACATTCTTGGCCGCATCCGCCTGGCCGAACATTACCGGAAACCTAATTGACCCCAGGGGTACCAGGCCGGCCCCAGAGAAGCTGTATAGTGGGTTGGTGCAGGGCTCAGGTCCTCAATCTTCAGACCGAGATTGAGGAAGCATTCCCTGAACATGATGTTCGTGTAGGCACCTGTATCAATTAGGCACCTCTTGACCAAGTGGTTGGCTATGTCCAGGTGGACTACCAGCGGATCGCTGTGCGGGGCTACGACTCCTTCATAGTCTTTCTTTCCGATGGTTATATCGGGGACGGTGGAAGCGGGGATCGATGTGGTGGGCACAAAGTTGATGGCTTGGTAAAGCTCATTTAGGTGCCGTTTGTGCCCATTAGCTGACCCTCCGTTCTCGTTTCCTCCGATAACAACCTGGATCACTCCCATCCTCTGGAATACTGATTTCCTATTCGCCCCGTCGGAGCTCGTTTCCTGGGTCCCAGCTACGTACTTGCTGAGGGCCCCCTTTCGGATCAGCTCCTCGATGGCATTCTTCAGATGCCGACAGTTGTCTGTCTTATGGCCGGGCTGGCCGTGGTAATCGCAAAATTGGCTTGCGTCGCCTTCCGCCCTCGTCTTGGGGGGTCTTGCCCACTTCTGCCCTTCATTCTTGCTCAGGGCGAAGACCTCGGCCGGAGATTTGACCAGGGGGTGAGACCGTTGTACCGCCTCTGGGTGTATGGTCCCGAACTCCCCCCGGCGCCCGCCGAGTTCTGCTTCCTGTTAAATCTCTCTGGCCGTGACCGATTCGTGTCACGGCGACCTTCATCAGCATTCTCCCGGCGGCTCTTCCTTTCTCGGGTGCCCACTTCACGTGGCCTACCCGTCTTGTGGTAATCCTCCACCTTACGGCTCGATCGACCATCTTTCCGGCGGAGTCTAGGTTGAGGTCCTCGCACTTGATCGGGTCATTTTTGAGCTCGCCTTTCGGGAGGCCTTTCATCGGTCTGCGAAGGCCGCCGATTCGGTATTCAGCTCACGGATCTGCTGAGCTTTTGCGTCGAACCTCTTCACATAGCTTCGTAGAGACTCGTCCTCCCCCTGTCGGATAGTGAGGAGATCCGATGTCTCCACGACCCTTCTCTTGTTGCAGGCGTACTGGGCTACGAAGTTATCCCTTAGGTCGGCGTAGGAGTATACCGAACCATTAGGTAGCCCCTTGTACCAACTCTGGGCCATCCCATGCAGGGTTGTTGGGAAGACGCGGCACCACACCTCATCAGGCTGCTCCCATACCGACATGTAAGACTCGAAAGCCTCGGCGTGGTCGGTTGGGTCACTCTCCCCTTTGTATGATAGGGACGACAGCTTCAGTTTGGTCGGCACGGAGACGTCGAGGACATAGGCACTGAGGGGCTGTCTGACCACGTGTCGAATGACACGTGGCGATCGGCTCCTCGCAGCCCTAGTCCGGCTTCTCTCCCCGTGGCGGGAAAGGCTTCTTGTTGTCCGACTTTGGAGAGTCGGACTTCTTTCTTCGTTTCTTTGGGGGTGGCCTCGTTGTTGCGGCGGCGACGCTGTCCTCCCGCGAGTGGGGGAAGGGCTTTGGTCTGCCACTAGCAGCACGGGCTCCGCCGGCGTCCTAGTATGCATGGCTCCTTGTATCGCCCCGGACAAGTTGTTCGGGGTCACTTTATGGGCCCTGGTCACCTGTGGGTGTGCTGCCGTCACCGTCGTTGCGGCGGGGGTGATCGGCGTATTACCCATCAGGTCCAGGAATAGCTTCAGTTTGGCTGCATCGACCACATGTCCCATGACAGTGACTTGGCCGGTAGGCAGCGGTGTTTCTGGTAGTATCGGCATCCCGTACGCCGGTTGAATTACTCGGCCGGTGGGGGACTGCCCGATCTCAGAATTAGTGACTGTGTCATCCTGGTAGAATGCAGTTTCGTCGCTCACAATTATTTCTTGTTGTTTTGACATCTTCTTAGCTTGCTGTGTGGGTTTTGTTTTGTGTTTTTTTTGTAAGGGATTTAACTAGCTTTTAGTATCTTTTCCCACAGACGGCGCCAATTGTTCCGGGTGTGATTTCGGAGCAGTGTTATGACCACGTAAGCTTTGTTGAATGATGACTTTGGTTGACTCTTCCTTTCGGCCTCTCCTGAAACAATGAACAAACTGAGGGCTCGGCTTGGTATCGAGCGTACTCACTCCGACGCTCAAGTCAGTAAACTTAAAGGGATTAAGTTGTGTGTTACTTGGCAAGGTATATTGTAGAGAGATAACGGAGTTTATACCAGATTAATAGTGAGTTTATGGATTATTCGATTATTTTCGGATCCTTTTCTCAATGAGAGAAGTGGAGTATTTATAGGCTTTCACCTTTTGTCACGTAGTGGCCAAGTGGCAGAGCAGGTGGAAAGACTGTTCTACCCTCGGCCGAGGGACCCATGGTAGGCCGGCTGGCCTTGTTGACTCCATGCTGAGGGGTCTTGGATATGAGTACGCGGATGTGTCTCCCGGCGGGCTAGTTGCCTAGCCGAGACCCAGTAATGACAGCCGACAGTTTGAGTCGGTTAGGGTCACAAAATACGTTGACTTGCTGTCTTTTGGCTTTGACCTTGCTCAATATGTTGACTCGGTCAGCGGGTGCAGAATATGCCCCATCAATAATAATAATAATAATAATAATAATAATAATAATAATAATAATAATAATAATAATAATAATAATAATAATAATAATAATAATAATAATAATAATAAAAAAACAAACCTTTCACATTCCATTTCTCCTTACACCATATTTATGTCTATATATATTAGACTTCATTATACTGAGAAAAATCTATAACTCTATAATCTAAAAAAAAAATCTATAATCTTAATCTATAAATCTATTTAAAAGACAAGCCAAACTATCTACCATAATCTATATGTCATATTTAATTACATACGATAATACCTTAAACCACTCTTGTATAAAGTAGATTTTGTCAAAAAAAAATTATAGTTATTAGTAATCAAGCAAACCTTATACATTCCATTTCTCCTTACTCCGTATTTATGTTTATATTAAATTTCATAATAATAAAAAAATGATTCTCAAAACTCAAAAATCATGAACCTTGGTTCATATTTATACTTATATTAATTTGATAACAATGAAAAAATGATGCTCAAAAGTTATAAACGCATCCTCAATTGTTTATATATTTTTGTTGGAAGGCAAAAATTTATAAACCAAAATTTTTCTCTTCCCTATTGTTAGTAGAACTAAATGTGCCACTAATCTTCCTATGCTTCTATTCCAATTAAGGTAAATGTATTAAGGTTTTAGATTAACTAATTTATTTCTTTTTTAGAGCAAGTTCCATTGGTATGAAGTTTTGATCACATTTTTCAACTTCATCGTATGTATTTGTTTTGTTTTCATTTAGGGTCTACCAAGATTTATGGTTGTAACACCCCCTCATACCAAGGTACCTTACCAAGGACTACCCTACTATGAGAGGCTGTTACCATCTCGGTTGCCTGAGGTTAGTATATCAAAAGCAACAACCCAAAATAGCTTTATTAAAGTATAAAGAGTTTAACGATTGCATAATCTCAGACCAACCCAAAATAAAAATGTAAGGAACTCAATACAACTGAAATCAAAGACAGCTAAACTCGTAACAACGGAAGCTAGACTCAAAGTGATGACTCCCCATGACTGTCCCATAGCTAAACATCTGCATTACCTGTCATAATCTGCTCACCATCCCCGAATGGATCACCGCAGGTTTTACAAAACAACAACACGGGGTCAGTACCGTTCAATCAAGGTAATACAAACAAACAATGTAACCGGCTGATCATCCTCCACAATAACTGACTACACACCGAAGTGTGTAGCGCTGCCGGATTACCCATCGCAACAGGTAATCCACTCCGTCGGTGGGGGACCGCAGCCCATCCCCACCCAAGTCCCGCTCATCAACGAGCGACAACCCTGTCCCTTAATGTGCACATCCCCTCCCGTGACGGGTTCCACGGAGGGCGAACTAGGGTGTGAAGTCACTCCCGCAAGTGACTCCACCACAATCAACACAACACCACAGCATCACAGCTGTCACAACACCACAACCGTCACAACACAACCACATCACCACCGTCACCACAACACCCATACTCCGATGATCAGCAGATAACAACAGTTACAACACAAACACAATCTTAAATCAATTAATAGTAACTGAGTAGGGAGACCCTACCTTTTCACAATCCGCTTACGTTGCAACCAACCATACAAATGCATAACAAATACCACATCGTCACCTACAACAACAATCACATAATTTCAATCACTTACTGCAAAACCCCATTTCCCCCAATTCATGATTAAAGGCAAACCCTAGAATTAATCATCAACAAACATGGGAATAAAGACTTACCGACGAAAGGATGAAGGATTGAATGCGATTGCTAAGATTTTCCATACATACACAGATGAGAGATTGTGAGTGATTAGAGCGTCGTCGGTTTGATTAGGTTTGTAAATGGTGTTTTAGAAACTGATTATCAAATTATATAATCTCTAATTACTCCCGAATCAAACCGCTGAAATATTACTCGCTGAGATCGATACTCGGTCGAGTATAGAGTATACTCGTAGGGTATCCTCTACTCGGTCGAGTATTCATCATACTCGGCCGAGTGTTCCTCGGCAGTAGCCAAACAGATTCCACGACACACACTACTCGACCGAGTAGGCCATACTCGGTCGAGTACCAGCCTATAAAATTCGTAGTATTACAGTCTTCCCCCTTAAAAAGAACTTCGTACCCGAAGTTCCAACCCAACCTATAAAACATGAACACCTAACACTAACTCCACCAACCACGCTTACTAGATAACATATCCTCTCGATATTGACTCCATAATATTATCGAATAACCACAATATAATGTCGCCAACCTTGTCTCACTTCCATAACACTCACTAGCAACTCAATACCAAGACAATCCACAAAATAGGATCAACCATCAAAACGGAATGTTACATTCTACCATCCTTAAAACGAACTTCGTCCTCGAAATTTACTCACACACATAAACATCCTCACACACAATCCGTTACTCACGCTCCTAAACATCATACTACTACGAGCACTGCCATTACCTGTAATAAAATCGACCATCACGCAAATCCATCCTTATTCTATACTAACACTCAAACTTCCAATTGCAACCTGTATGACCATCAAACTCTCTTGTCGCATCCTACTCCTCTTAAGATAAATGTTACGTCCTCGTAACTCACTAATACTAGGTCCTTTGCTATACCTCCCCTAATCCTCATTACTACCGCATGACAACGATAACCCACTATAACCTCAACACCTACAACCATTCCTATATCCAGGACTCTCTTTCTTTAACAGTTCTCGTGCCTCAATTATTCGGTACTCCCATAACATATGTCATAAAATCCTCAGTATAACCACTACTCTATCTCTTCTACATTACCACAAAACCCACCCTTAACTTGACATGATACTAAGTTCCAAAACTCCGTACTCACTGCCCCAATAGAAGGTGCGAAACCACACGCACTTCCAGTTCAATACCACATATGCTCCACAATTCTCTTGTCACCACTATGTCCACCAATGTCTCATCTAAAACAAAATCAAAAGTACTCCAGCAACCTCTCACCACTGTGTCCCATTAACAGTTTATTATTATACCATGACTGTAATACCCGTCCTTTTAGGGACCCTTTGACCAGCGTTGACTGACCTTGGGAGCGGGAATAGTCTTAGAAGTAAGTGCTGAAGTCATCTTGGGTTGCGTGATAAGAGTGGTACTCGATAGAGTAGAGGCTACTCGATCGAGTAGCGAGGTTACTCGATCGAGTAGGGGGCTACTCGATCGAGTATGTTGGGTACTCGATCGAGTACCCGGTTTTAACGAGGTTTTATATCGCGTTTTGTTAAATCCGCATATCACTTCCGCCACTTTCCTCCTATCTTTCAGTCGCCTCTTTCCCTTCCCCTCACCTCAAAACCTCCATGGAAGCCTTTTTTAAGATCTTTGAACCTTGGGAGGGCGTCACTTGTGTCGGGTAGCGGTCTCTTGCTGAGTTTCTCCCTAATAGGTATGTCATAATCATCATCCGTGCCTTTGTCTCTATAGTTAGGGTTTGCTTGTTAGTAATAGATATTTGTATGGTGGTTATAGGCTTTGCTTGGTCGCTGGATATGTTATCTGTCGGCGTGGATTGGTTGCGGTTGCTTAAAGGTAGGTTCGCCTACTCAGTTTCTGTAGATGGTCTAGTGTGTCGGATGTTGTGGCTGTATTATGTTTGGTTGTTTGATATAGTAATCGTATTGTCTTTGTGGTTGTGATCATTATTGATGGTTCGCGAGGCGTGGCCTCGGCTGAGTGGGGTCACTTGCGGGAGTGGCTTCACGCCCTAGTTTCGCCTTCTGTGGAACCCGCCACAGAAGGGATGTGCACATTAATGGACAGGGTGATTGCTCGATACGATGAGCGGGGATTTGGTGGGTATGGCTGCGGTCCCTCACTGGCAGGGCTGGTCCAGTGGACAGTCAGTGACAGAGTTGATTGGATTGTGGTGATTGCGTTTGGGATTGATGGTATTGTTTACATTGATATTTGTAGTTGCCATTGTCTTATCTTATCTCAGTACTGACCTTGTATGGTTGTTTGTTTGTTATGTGTCTGCCGTGATCCCTTACGGTGAGCAGTCGGTCTTAGCAGGTGTTGATGTTGTTGATAGCTGGAGTCCAGGCGGGGATGAGTCTTCACGAGATTCGATAGTCGTAGCCAGTAGTCTCTGAGTTGTATCTTTTATATAGCTTGTTGGTTTAAATCACTTGTAATACAATATTATAGTTCTTTTATTGACGTCTGATTATTACTGTCCTCGGGCAACCGAGATGGTAACGCCCTTATATCCTAAGGAAGGCCTAGTTAAGGCTCCTCTGAATATGGGGGTGTTACAAAGTGGTATTAGAGCGACGATTTTGGAACCTGTAACAAATGAACATAATGAACGTAGGGAGTCTAATAAAATGAACCTGGTGTATGTGTAATGGGAGCCCCAGCTGAGGCTAGATTTTGGGTGAGTAGGCGCCCTCATTTCAAAATCTTGGCCCCATGACGCTTAAGCCAGTCACATGGTATGGGAATGTGGAGTCCGTGTGTCTATGTGAAATATGTATGTTAACTGTGCCGGAGCTACCTCCGGTTAAGTCCTTGTTAGAAGTTAGTAGGGGTGTGACGGTAGTATTTGGGCCGTGAAAAGTAATTGTTGATAATAGTATTAAAGTTCTTTGAATGGTTAGTAAGCTTATATGATTGTTATGAGATATGTGACGAAGGTGATTGCTAAAAGTTAATGATGACGGAAGTTGTAAGCAAATTTGTGAATCCTGCCGGGATTACTACGATGATAGTTATAGAAATACTGAGTGATAGTCCGAATATTAGCATAGGGTAATGTGAATGTGCTTTGTCAATTAGTTGAAACTTTTCCGCTGCGTGACAATTGAGTTGAGTAAAACAAATTGCTTATAATTGCGTAAGAGAATATGGATAGATTGAATTGTTACGAAGAGTATATGATTATGTGTATAGGAAAGTATAAATTAAGGTTAGTTACATGTTTCATTTTATGGTGAAAGCGAGTGTGACAGCAACACGTTAGGACAAGTTTTGAGTATGATAGGATGACGTGACTAAGCCTAAGAGTGACTCGGTAGCAGGTAAACCGAGTTGGGTAGTGGTGTAGCGTAAGGTGGCATACACCTTGTTAATAAAGTGATATGTGGTGCGTGAGTAATGATTGTAATATGTGATCAAAGTGATAATTAGTGCCGAGTTCCGAACTTAGTTTGGAATCGACACGCGGTGTTATTTTGCAGGTACCTTTGATTTCCGTCGTACTTCTGTCTGAGTACTTAACTATACTTGACCGAGTGCGGGTGTTTACTAGACCGAGTAGACCTCCCTCGATCTAGTTAGGAAGCTATGACGTCGGGATGTGGGAAATTCCTGCAGATACTCGATGATTTAGCTTCTACTCGATCAAGTAGGGCGTTACTCGATCGAGTATCCAAGGCACTCGATCGAGTAGGGTGGTACTCGATTGAGTACCCCAGGTACTCGATCGAGTAGGTTACTGTGCAGTAATTCCTACGGGTTTCTTAAAACCCCTAATCTTTCTATTTCTTCTACTTCTTTCCCTATATTTCGACACACCTAAACCTAATCTTCTCTCAAGTTCCTTATTTCCTCTCAAATCTTCTCATACTCTTGGGTTAATGGTGATTCTTGGGTTAATTTCTTTGCTTAATTTCGTTTCTTTACTTTGTTAATCAATCAAGGTATGCTTTCCTTCCTAATTTATGCGATTTATTGCTTTGAATGTGTAAGAATGATGAAATAAACTGAAATTTTCGGTTCACATGGGTAGGTTATTGTTTTTGATGGTTGAAATATGATTCACATGCCTTCTTTTCATGCTTATTGGTGACTAATTGCTGTAAATTAGATTAGAAATTGCTAAATTTGAAATCGAAATTTCTAGGGTTTTCAAAATTGAAATTGATTTTTGGTTGTTTTACAATGGTTAGATGGTAGAATTGAGCCTTAAGTATTGTTTATATCATGTTGAAGGATAGATTTTGATGATTTTACCCTTAGAAAGTTGCCTTAAAACTCCGTCTTAAAAGTGCCTCAAATGGAAATTCGTGATTTATAATTGAAAATTGATGTTGTAATTGACAGTATAAGTATGAGTTGAACTTCAATGTGAAAATAGAAACAATAATTGATGAAAATACGCCAAGTTTATCATAGCTGTAAAGACCGTCTGAAAAATTTTAGTTGAGTTGTTGTTCATAACAGTGAAGGGTGATAATGATATATTCTAAACTATTCTTTCTCTTGAATTAGTAACATGTGATTAGAAGTGTGTTTGGAATAACCTTAGAATCATGCTAGGACATTCAAATTTGTTGAGCATATGTAATCATCATGATAATTCCTTTCACCTCTATGGCTTATGAGTAGTAATAATTTGAACTTGTATGTTAAAATCTTAGAAACTGCTGGTGAACATGTGTACTTATCTTAATATTCAAAGTAACAGTGTGAATTATGTGCTCCACATGCTGAAAGTTGTTGATAAATTGGTGTGCCTAGCTGATAAGTTGAATTCAAATTTCATGAGGTAAATGGTTGCATGTTTATATAAATTGTTTGAACTTATACCTAAAGCAGATGCCGAGACTGAACCTTGGAACCCGCCAAAGTAAACGGGGAAGGGGTGATCCACCTGAGAGGGGGGAAGCTAGTGGACCGGTGGTACCCGCAGTTTCCGAGTACCCTTCTGTTGTTTTTGTTGACTTTAAGCAAAGAGAGCGTTTTGTAGCCTTGCAAAAACGCAAGATGAGACCTACGAAGTGTATAGACACCACTGTGTTAGAGGAGTTGGAGATAGAGACGGATGTCCGTCACATATTCGAGACCTTGGGTTTTACGGGTTTGTATAGGCTGAGGAAGCATACTTACCCTTTTCTTACCTTGGAGTTCATGAGCTCTTTTAACTAGACCCAACGGTCGATCGTTGAGTTTAGATTGATGAATACCGTTTTTACTGTTGACTATGGATCTGTTTGCCTCTCACCTTGGGTTGGCCAAGCCTCCCAAGGACTCCATCACCGATATTCCAGCTGAGTGCGGCGTCTGCCGCCTAATGCCTTGCTTGACTGGGAAGCAAGCTCCCACCTCGAGCAACATGCTTTGATTAATGATGTTCAAAGATATTACCTTGAGGGTCTTTCTCCGTTCTCTTTCGAACCTCCTCTATGACAGAAAAGGATATCGAAAATTGAATAATCATGAGGTCTTACTTCTGATGTCTTACCTCAACCCGGAGCGGGCCAGGAAAGTGGTCTTTAATGCTCCTTCTATAGTTTGTGCTGCCCTTGCCTTGATGGCTTCTTCCTCTTCTCGGTACCTGAGTTGTGGTGCTATTGCCACTCGGTTAGCTGAAAAGCTAACCTCTTTTGAGGCTTCTTCAGCGTACGTGCCTCTAGCTACCCCAGTGCCTACCATAGATCGTGACTACTATCTCGACCTGAAATGGTTGAGGACCTTGGCTGACGGTAGCCTAGCATGGAGGGTGTGGGGCATGAGTTGGATGAAGATTCCGGCTCCTGAGCACCTCCCACCCACAGAGCCCTTGGAGCCGACAGTAGTGTCGGTGGACTCCGACGATGAGGAGGAGGAGGATGATGACAGACCCCGCCAGCTACAGACCTATCTCATCGACGGCACCATCCTTGAGGAGATGCCGGAGCCGACGAAGGGCGAGAATGCGGGAGTTCAGGTGGTGGAGAGACCCAGAGTGGTGAGGGGCCCCCCGTCGAGTGAGGGAGAGGGCCTCGGAGACTAGGCCACGACCCGAGCACCACAAAGAAGCGCTTTTTCCATGCTACCCTTATCTCGACACCCCGGAGACGCGATCCAGTTACCTGGCGGAGAGAGTGTCATCCACCTTGACACTCCGGAACATGCACGAGATGGCGTACGCTCAGGGGATAGGGACCGAGGGACCGCATCCAGTTTGGTGGAGTGGAGTTGGGGACTACTAAGGGGTTTTCCATTCCTACGGGGTGGATCAGTCGACGTGGGGGGCACCTCAGTCCTTCCCCTACGGTGGCTTGACTCCATGGTACGTGGGCCCAGGAGCGGGAGTGAATGCGGGGATCGGGTCATCGGGAGCAGGTACGTCGGGTGGTGGTGATGATGAGGTGATGTTTGAGCAGCAGCAGCAGCAGCAGGAGTGATACTCCTTGTTTCTATCTTTGTTCATGATCGTTAGTAGTAGTTGTTGTTGGTAATGTGGTTAGATTTTCGGTTGTTTTTAGTTGAAACTTTATTTATGAACTTGTATCGTTAGGCCATAAGGCCGGATTAGCTACTTTAACCGTTGGCAGGATGATTGAGAGTCGGGGCGTCATCCCGACTCAATTTATGTGACAGTCATGTGTATATATGTCGGTCTAAGACAGGTTGTGTAAGGCACTTGGCCTGCAGGTACTCGACAGAGTACCCCACACTCTATCGAGTGGCTGCAGGAAAGGAAGAGAGAAAGCATTCTGAAATCGGTCTACTCGATCGAGTAGCCAAGACACTCGATCGAGTAACATGGCACTCGATCGAGTACCGTTACCTACTCGATCGAGTAGCACTGTTACAGGAGGTTTTTGAAAATTAAAAATGTTCAATCGTTTTATAACGGCAAGTTTAATGTTTAATGTGGTTATTAGTGCGTAGTAACACCTTTGAACCGTTAAAATCATATGTTGGAAGTCGTGCTTGAAGTTTATAAGCGTATTTGTCACAGCTAGTGAAGCAGCGATAGTTTCTTGTACTTTAATGTTGCGTACGCCTTATTGCGACTTATTTATCGGAATTATATCTTCTCACACACTTGTGCATACCATAGTATCGTGCCTTTTAGACGGCAGCTAACTAGTCCGGTGGTTAGTGTATAATTGCTAATTTAACGAGTTTGTGCTTAACGAGTAATGTCCGCGATAGGTAACATGTTTTAACCCATGTCATGAATCAAATAATAAGTAAAATGCGTGGTAATTTGGGTGGTGAACTTCGGGGACGAAGTTCCTTTTTAGAGGGGAAGAGTAATGTCGCGAAATAAAAAGGTTGCTTTTGAATAATGTTTTGCTTGTTTATAACGTTGTTGGTAGTTGTTTATAATGTTGTTGGTATTATGTTCTGCTTTAGTATAACGAATTACTTTAGTTCTTTAAAGTGAGTGTGGTTGTATGTTTCAAAAGACGGTTATAGTGCGATGAATCGTATTTGAATCACGTTGCCAAGTAACATGGTGGCATTAGTCGTACCACATGAAAGTTAATATGAGACATGTTCTAGATTGACAGTTTGATAGTGGTTACTGTGTGTTGGGTGATCGTGAGTGGCGATTCACATTGCGAGTCAGATGTTTTATATATATATATATATATATATAGAATAACGGTTGACGGTGGTGACGCTTGCATGACAGTAGTAAGAATCGATATGTATAAATGTGGACGGTGATGATGATGACATGGGGGGGGGATGGTATTTCCAAGAGATAATGGTTTGACCGGGAAGGTTGGTGAGATGGTGTTGGTTCCGTGTCATGAGCGGGAGAGATGAGTTGAACTTCGGGGACGAAGTTCTTTTTAAGGGGGGAAGACTGTAATACCCGTCCTTTTAGGGACCCTTTGACCAGCGTTGACTGACCTTGGGAGCGGGAATAGTCTTAGAAGTAAGTGCTGAAGTCATCTTGGATTGCGTGATAAGAGTGGTACTCGATAGAGTAGAGGCTACTCGATCGAGTAGCGAGGTTACTCGATCGAGTAGGGGGCTACTCGATCGAGTATGTTGGGTACTCGATCGAGTACCCAGTTTTCACCGAGGGTTTTATATCGCGTTTTGTTAAATCCGCATATCACTTCCGCCACTTTCCTCCTATCTTTCAGTCGCCTCTTTCCCTTCCCCTCACCTCAAAACCTCCATGGAAGCCTTTTTGAAGATCTTTGAACCTTGGGAGGGCGTCACTTGTGTCGGGTAGCGGTCTCTTGCTGAGTTTCTCCCTAATAGGTATGTCATAATCATCATCCGTGCCTTTGTCTCTATAGTTAGGGTTTGCTTGTTAGTAATAGATATTTGTATGGTGGTTATAGGCTTTGCTTGGTCGCTGGATATGTTATCTGTCGGCGTGGATTGGTTGCGGTTGCTTAAAGGTAGGTTCGCCTACTCAGTTTCTGTAGATGGTCTAGTGTGTCGGATGTTGTGGCTGTATTATGTTTGGTTGTTTGATATAGTAATCGTATTGTCTTTGTGGTTGTGATCGTTGTTGATGGTTCGCGAGGCGTGGCCTCGGCTGAGTGGGGTCACTTGCGGGAGTGGCTTCACGCCCTAGTTTCGCCTTCTGTGGAACCCGCCACAGAAGGGATGTGCACATTAATGGACAGGGTGATCGCTCGATACGATGAGCGGGGATTTGGTGGGTACGGCTGCGGTCCCCCACTGGCAGGGCTGGTCCAGTGGACAGTCAGTGACAGAGTTGATTGGATTGTGGTGATTGCGTTTGGGATTGATGGTATTGTTTACATTGATATTTGTAGTTGCCATTGTCTTATCTTATCTCAGTACTGACCTTGTATGGTTGTTTGTTTATTATGTGTCTGCCGTGATCCCTTACGGTGAGCAGTCGGTCTTAGCAGGTGTTGATGTTGTTGATAGCTGGAGTCCAGGCGGGGATGAGTCTTCACGAGATTCGATAGTCGTAGCCAGTAGTCTCTGAGTTGTATCTTTTATATAGCTTGTTGGTTTAAATCACTTGTAATACAATATTATAGTTCTTTTATTGACGTCTGATTATTACTGTCCTCGGGCAACCGAGATGGTAACGCCCTTATATCCTAAGGAAGGCCTAGTTAAGCCTCCTCTGAATATGGGGGTGTTACAATGACAACAACAGAACCATACCCAACTCTCTTTCCTATCATACACTATAAAAACTAACAGAACCATACCCATACCGACACTGGCAAGAAACATCGGGAAACAAAACAACGGTTTATATGCCCCGACCGACACTGACAAGAACTAGCAGTAAACAAACAACGATCTATGACAACACGAAAATACTCCTATCACAACACGAATTACCGTGCACAGTGCACGACAACCACATCGATAGCCATCACAACTTTTACAATCTCATAACACTGACTCAGCACAACCTCCTTGACAACAAGACTTTCTTAAAACTGCTCTACCAGATCACGACGCATCATATTAGACAGAGATCACAAATACCAACCTTATGGATATTATCCATACCATGACTTTTGAGGCCGGAACCTCACACCATTACTTACAGATATCATACATACACATATAAGTATAACATATGACGCGAAACACACATATAACGACCCGTAACTATCACGCCATACCATTACTCGTGAGGCCAGGACCTCACACAAAGTTTTATACACCTCATGGACCCATACTCGAATTTAAGTAGCCAATTCTGATCACGTAAGTTACCACTTGACAATGAATACCTCTCATCCGGACTTAACTCAGGTGCCCTTCATAACATATCCTCTCATACACACAATTATCACCCCTCCGGCAAATGTAGCCATAACATCAGTACCCAACTTCCAGCGAACACCTCATATATCCACATCTTATACTCCCTCACAACCAAATATACTAATCACCTCCACAAAATCAACCTCATTAGAACAACTAACTTCCCTAAAGTAACATCATCCTTAACCACTAGTGACACTACTATGACACCAACATCCTTCATGTGACTACTCTCTTACTATCACTTATTAGTATAACAATCCATTTCTTCTCTTTGGTTATCATCCCAAATAACGAACATCCAATCCATCAGCAGAACACCTCAACATTATTCCCAATTCTATCCTTTATCATATCGTTACCTAACTCTCCACCAAAATCTCAGATCGTGCAAACACTCTACAAGCTTCTTATTCACTTAATACCTCGAAACTCATGGCTAACATGTCGTCCTGCTCTCCTATATAACCATTAACTCACACCCGCTAGTGAGGCTGTCGTACATTTCTATAATTTCTTACCTTCATGCTCCTTAACTCCGGTCAACGTTCTCTCAACTTACTTCCATCCCTCTTTCCCCCTTTTTACTCAATAATACCAATTAATAATTCATCTCCTTTCTCTTTCTACCTAGCTCTTTAGTAATTTGTTTATTTCCCATAGCTCCACAACTCTAGTTCCATTAATTCATATCAATATCTTATCATTCTTCTTATCATTTATCCTCTCTCATCTGGCTTCTCACTCACCCTTGTCACCATCAAGTCCACACACTAACAGTTACCCTTTAATTAGTCGTATCTCTTTTTCGTATCTCTAGAAAACCAAAAATTTACCTCATACCGTTAATTTCCCAAAAAATTACACACTAGGCTCACCCCTTGATATTCCAAATTCCCAAACTCAGTCACTATCTACAAATCCACGTCGCGATATAACTCCATCTACGTTCACTATATACCCCTCTACTTCATCCCTCTAAAGCAACCTTTCATTACATATATCATTAAGCAACACAATCCTAACCGTCTCCCTCCATAAATCCTTACACATCCCAATTTGCCACTATTCGCATCCCTTATCTCGATCTTTCATCCTCACATTTCTTTACACTTATCACTCTTGCCCATAAACAATGACTTTTATATTACTCAACACACGACTATATCACTCACCATATCTCACCAACATGTTCCTTACCTTGATTAACTCATCATTCCTCCCTTTTCTTTTTCCACTATCCCTCAGAACCATATTAACACATGTATTCCTTACCCAACACATGTCCTTCATAAGCCGGAATTCTCCTTATCATAACCTTTGGTAACTTACGTATCCAGACCGTCACATATATAAAAGAACGCTTTAAGACCCAAAACATACATGTGTACATATGCTACGACTCAAAACAATGTAAGAACATAGCCACCGACTCAAAACAAAAGTAAGAACATAGCCTCCGATTAAAATTTAAGGTAAAAACATAGCCACGACTCAAAATGGCCGCCCACTGAGGTACTCGGTCGAGTACGTGGCATACTAGGCCGAGTACAGGGTACTCGGTCGAGTATGAGACTACTCGGTCGAGTTCACGACTCCAGAAGCTAAACAGGATTATCAAAGAGAGATTACTCGGCCGAATATGGAATACACGGTCGAGTATGAAAGATACTCGGCCGAGTAGGGACTACTCGATCGAGTATCGGCACAGTTCTCAGCACCATTCAGTTTTCGTAAAACAGTCATATCTCACCCATTACTTGGTCATTTTGGGCATGTGACCTATCGTTATAATCGTAAGAAGACAAGCTATCACCTCAACTTGGAATCACAGCAATATCATTTCTAAAACTAGACTTATGATAGTTTTAAGACAACCATTCCGTAAACGATCTTCATACGAATCAAATTTTCTAAACAAAACGACTTGAACACGAATAAAGCAAACAATAACAACTTAATACTTCTAAAAACCAGTACATAGGTGAACTTTCATCATATCCACACGTACATTAAACATAACATAAACTTACGATAACAAACTTAAACATGCAATTCTATGTACTATACCTCGCTACCCAAAGTTAAGCATATTACGTCATAAATCTGAAAGCCACATAGTAAACACATAACATGCCAATACTTTTAATGCCAAAACCGTTTCAACTGATTTCATACATCAATTCCATCATGCCTTTCTACCACTTTCACAATGTTCTTCACAGATTTTCACACATTACACCTTCTACCACATGTTCCAAACATTCAATTTCGACACCCCACACACATGAACTAAATAAATACACAACACAGTTCCCCCCGTGACCGGCTTGAGTTTGTGAGGGCCATAATGCGACTCCGGGACGTCTCCCAAGTCCTTGCGGTAGCTCCAAAAAACTCTCCCCGGGTTCATTTGATTTAGACTCCCTAAATTCATTGGGTTCATTGGTTTTAGGTGCCGGAATCGTCGGCTCTGATACCACTTTGTAACACCCCCTTATACCAAGGTACCTTACCAAGGACTACCCTATCATGAGAGGCTGTTACCATCTCGGTTGCCCGAGGTTAGTATATAAAAAACAACAATCCAAAATAGCTTTATTAAAGTATAAAGAGTTTAACGATTACATAATCTCAGACCAATCCAAAATAAAAATGTAAGGAACTCAATACAACTGAAATCAAAGACAGCTAAACTCGTAATAGCGGAAGTGTGACACCCCCATACTCCAAGTGCCTTACCAGGACCACTCAGGTACAGGAAAATCATCATCTCGGTTAACCGAGGCAATAATAATCATAAGACGATAAAGAAACGTACTTTAAAATAAATATAATTTAAGTGATTACATGTCTCAAACCAAAACTGTCAAATGAGATACAACCAATCCAAAACTGTCTACTAAAAAAAAAAACTGAATAACTAAAGGAAATCGCCTGACACAGCGGAAGACTCTTCTAACTGCAAGTGATGACTCATTCCAGCTAGCCCATACGCATCATATCAAACCTGCTCAATAACTGCTCACCATCCCTGAATGGATCACCACAGTTTTTAAAACAATAAACGGGGTCAGTACTAATTACATAATCAAAGCCACACTGAAACAATCATATAAACAGGTCGCACACAATCCCAGTCTCCATCTCCAATCACCTCATAACTGACTACACACTAAAGTGTGTAACCCTGCCAGAGTACCCATCGCAACAGATACTCCACACCGCCAGTGGGGGACCGCAACCGTCCCCACCTAAGCCCCGCTCATCTCCATTAAGCAATAAACCCATGTTCATTAATGTGCACATCCCTTCTGTGGTGGGTTCCACAGAAGGCGAATCAAGGGCGTGAAGCCACTCCCGCAAGTGACTCCACTCAGCCAGGGACGCACCCCGAAGATCACAGACAGATACAACAAACAACGATATTAATCAACAACCGTCACAAACTCCAGCAGTATGATAAATCAACAATAACAATACAACTACCACACACATCATGTATTTAATACCGAGTAGGAAAACCCTACCTGGAATAGCAATCGCCAAGATCGTCACAATCAGCTAATCAAAATCGTTCTTCAATGAAATCTCTTTCTATAAACACACAATCATACAATCACAATCTAACATCAACCATACTCCCCAAAACCCCCAAATTACTCAATTAGGGTTTTGAACAAACTCAACGAATCACTATAAAAATTATACAAGAATCTTACCCTTAATGCGACGAACTCAACGATGTAAAGAACATACAATCTGACGATCCTAGCCCTTGGAATTTGTTAACAACGCGAAGAAGGAGAACAACGTAACTCTTTTTCTCTCTTGAAATGTTTTAGAAAAGTGAAAACTGATTAAGAAAGGTGTCGGAATCCTTTTATACTAATTACGCGTTATTAAAAAAAACCGGCTAAAATAACCCGTAAGACTCACTTACTCGATCGAGTAAGTGACTTACTCGATCGAGTGCCCCTTACTCGATCGAGTGCTACACGTACTCGATCGAGTACCCATCAGGCAGACTACTGTTTCATATAAAAACATACTTACTCGACAGAGTAAGCCCCACTCGATAGAGTACCCATAGACATAGAAAACCGTAGTATTACAGTCTTCCCTCCTTAAAAAGAACTTCATCCCCGAAGTTCAACCCATACATAAAAACAAACATACTAACTCGATCAAGACACAACAACGCGACTAAGAACTCAGAACAAAACCCCAACCTACAAAACATGAACTTTTAACACCAACTCCACCAACTGTTCCCACCTCCACAACATGGCCCACGATATCGTATCAACTACATCATAGACTCTCTCGACACTAACTCCATACTTTACTAAATACCATTCACAAACGCTGCTAGCTTCATTTCACTAACATATTATCCAATAGAAAATCCAATATCAAGACACTCATAAACATCAAACGGAATGTTACATTCTACCACCCTTAAAAGGAACTTCGTCCTCGAAGTTTACTCACACTCATAAACATCATCATCCAACTGCCAAAACTATCGAACTCATAAATATCATTATCCAACTGTCGAAATATTCTCGCATTCCTAAACATCTAACTACTACGAGCACGGTCATGACCTTTTAACAAACTCAACCACAACAAAGATCCATCCTTTATGCTACACCAACACTCTACTTGCAAATATAATACAACATGCACAACCATGAAACTCTCTTTTCTCGCATCCTACTCCTCTTAAGACAAATGTTACGTCCTCGTAACTCACTAATACTAAATCCTAGCTATATCTTCTCATTATCCTCATCACCACCACATGTCAAAGATAACTGCCTATAACCTCACACCTATAACCATTCCTATTTCTAAGGCTCTCTTACTTAAACAGTTCCCATATCTCCATTCATTCGGCATACCACCTAACTTATACCACAAAATCCTTAGCATAACCAAAAATCCAATTGCTCTCTATTACCGCCGAAACGACATACCTATCTATATAAACTAGATAAAACTCTTATCGCCAAAAACATAACTCACGATCCACACTTGTTACGTACACTCACACTAGATCCTCAAGTTCTTTTCTTTCATTACCGCAAAACTCATCCATAACTTAACGTGACACTAATTCCCAATACCCTCTACTCACAGTCTCAACAAAGGATTATGAATCACATGTAGCTTTCAGATCAGTACCACATATGTTTCACGAATTAATTGCCATTACTATGTCTATCAATGCCTCATCTTAAAACAAGATCAAAATTACTGTAACAACCTCTCACAACTGTGTCCCATCAACAGAATATCGCTATACCATGCTAGCAACAGAAAACATACATAACTCTCTTCCACATCATACTCTACCTTTATTCCCAAACTAAAACTGGTAAGAAACATTAATAAACAAAACAACCGTCTATATGTACAACCCGAAACTCACAGGAAGCAACATCAAACAAAACAACAATCTATGTATAACTGGTATGTACTTTCAAAACTCGAATCGTAATCATCCCTCCTACTCCACCACAACCAGTGATGGCATCGCAACACCGCCACCAACAGTCGCCCTGCAGCGCGAAAATACCCGCATCACAACACGAAGTACCGTGCCCGGATCACCACCCGAGGCACAATACCACATCGATAGACATCACAACCACATAAAATTCCCATAAACACTGACTCAATATAACTTTCCGGACAAGAAAACTTACTCAAAACTGCTTTACTAGATCACAACAAAATATATTATACGGAATAAACAGACAAGAATCTCATGAATATCATCCATACCTTTTCACCGAATAAACATATATCATGAATACACATACCACTATAACTAACCATGCCAGATCACCCGAACTATCACTTTTGGGCATCATTCCATTAGATTACCGTACCCAACATGCATTACAGAACATTCAAATAACAACTTTATAACTATCACACCATACCACTTCTCGTGAGGTCAGAACCTCACACAAACATTTATACATATCATAGACCCGTAATCATATCCAACTAGTGTGGACAGCGGGGGCCCACGGGGGCGCTTGGGTTGGAAAGAGAAACAAGCGTTTGCATTTTTGTATGGAGTCGCCACCAATTTTTATGGGAAATTGGAACCGTTTGAATACCTCGTGCCATGTCAAGACACAAAGTAAAGACATGAACACTAAGCAATCGTTACCCTTAGCATTCTATGTCTAGAATGACTCTCGTGGATGCCAATGAACACGGGTGTTCACGGAGATCTGGAGTAAGGGGTGAGGGTACGTATTAGGAAGCTCTTTTGACCGAACACCTAATCCCGCCCGCCTCGATAGCGGCTTCTACTAATGATTAGGGACATCATTTATACTTGATATATCGTCGGTTATATGCATGCAATGCAACATCCAAGTTTTAATCCTAACATGTGAGAAATTAAGCTAAGTCGGTGAACAATTAATTTAGCAAACAATTAGGGTCAAAGTAGGATTTAATGCTCAATTACATGTGAAGGAATGTAAATAAATCATACAAATGCGATAAATAAAACAATAATCATAAATTACAATAATGAAAATTACAATAATTACAATGGAATAGGCGATTTATGTCGAAAATACCTTTAAAACGGATAATTTGAGAAAAAGAATAAAAGAATAAAAGAAATAAATTAACGAACGAAACAGCGTGATAATACGATTAATAGTTAGTTATACGTAAACTAATAAACAAAGTCAAGGCAAAACGGAGTTCAGGGACAGAACTCAGCCAGGAACAGGTGCAGCAGAGCTGCGTCCTTTTGAATAGGCGCAGCAGACGCTGCGTCTGTTCCCCCGGCTCGATTAAGCCGTGAAGCCGTAATTGCAAGCCGTTAATGTCAATTGGTAAATTTAATGATGGATTAAAATTATTTACTCGGATGAAAGTGATTAACAGGTTATTTAACATATGAATGGGTCATAAAAACAGTAAAACATGGAAAAGACGGAATTAAGACGAATTAATTACAGGAGTGAACGATATTAACAAACTACACAAATTGATTCAATTAATTAGGTTAAATATAATGGATTAGTGACGAATATGCGATAAATACGACAAAAGACAGATGAAAACTATATCAAAGACGAATTCCAGAAACTCAATATTGATGAATTGAATCTCTACAACCCGGAATTGAATTTAATGACGAAAACCCGCAAATATTGGATTATTTGGGATTTAAGTCGGATCTATGACGAATTATATGCTAATGAGTGATGAACAATATACATGTGAGATTATCGTGCTATTATGACAAAGAATTAACAAACAACGAAACAAAGACGAATAAAACAAGACGAATTACAGAGGACGAAGGAAGAAGAAAGGAAGCAGGAACTGCGGCAGCCTCACGAAGAGGCGCAGCAGGAACTGCGCTCCTTCGAAGAGGCGCAGCAGTTGCTGCGTCCTTTCTCGACGGTCATCTACTGGAAATCCGTAAAAAGGGGTTTTGAACATGTTTTTAGAAATCGGTTTTAATTGGTATTTTCGATATAAACCTTACATTGATGATTACAAAAAGTAAATTCAATAAATAAATAAGGATTATACACCCTCAGACTTACATGTTTGACGAAACGAGAAGAACTAAGATATCGATTAGTGATGCTCGACGCGAATGTAAAGAAAGTGCCCTCGTAAGAGGAAAACGATTAGATTAATTAAGTTGATTGATGTGTAGTTGGTCAAATTGGTCGGTCATGCAAACGAGGCTGGTACTCAGAAGGATCCGAGCTTACGTGGTCGAATGTTCAAGCACGTAGACGCCAAAAAGTAAGAACAAAGGTCTAGAATGCAAAGGGAGAAGAGAAGGGCGGACACTCGCGTGAGAAATATGAGGAGCGAAGGTTCCTATTTATACTAATCACGTGAAGGAATTAGGGTTTCGGAGACTCTTTGGAAGTGAATTTCAGAAAGATATAAAAAATATACGAAAATTACGCGAGAAAGGACTGGGAAGAGGCGCAGCGAGCCACATGCGTCTCTTGGAAGAGGCGCAAAGACTGTCTTTGCGTCTCTGTTCCCAAGGGGTTTCCTCCTGCGGAAGAAAGATTTCCGTGTTTAAGTTATGGTAGGACGGAATAATTCGGTTTTCCTTAATATCTTATGTGAATATTACGGGAAATTGTTTACTAAAAGATAAAGATTATGAAATATGGAATAGAAATATCCGGAACATTCCAGAACATTCTGACTCGGGATTTAACGGTTATTAGAAAATGAAGACGGTTTTAGGCCCGGACTCCAAATGTACTCTAATTACTGTCAAAACGACCGTATCGGCACGTAGATGACAACTAAGAGGTAGATATTAATGTTTGAGCAATCACTTGACGATAATCTTACGAATTGTCACAAATCGTTCCGCGTAGCAAACATGCGGCCCAATCATCACCGGGTGGTTTGCGGGAGGTGCAGAAATGAGGTATCTACAACTAGTCAATCCTGATCACGTAAGTTACCACCTGGTAAAGGTTACCTCTCGCCCAAGCTTAACTCGTATGCCCCTCATAACACATTTTCCACATTCGCATAACCATCACCCCCGCCAAATATAACCATACAACTAATACTCAACTACTAGCAACCGCCTCCTAATACCACATCTTATACTTCCTCACAAATGCACATATCAATCCAGCCTCTACAAAATCAACCTCTTTAGAATTGCCATCTTTCTTATCTATCATCACCCTTAACCACTACTGACAACACCACAATACCACCACTGCGTGTATAATAAACCTCTTGCACTCATCTCCAAACATCATGGTTTCTTTCCTATCTTTGGTTAACATCCCAAATAACGAACATCAAATCCATCAACAAAATTACCGCAACAGTATTTCCAATTTCATCCTTAATTGTATCGTCACCCAACTTACTACCAAGATCTCCTATCGTGCAAATACTCTACCAACTTCTTACTCCCTTAATTCCTCGAAACTCCTGACTAATCATGTTGTTCCGAAACTCCTATATAACCATTAATTAATATCCTCATAATAGTATCATTCATCTGGACGGTTCCCGACTTCTATATCACATAATTCCCGTCAACATCTTTCTCAGCTTACTTTTATCCTTCTTTTCTCTTTACACTCAACAATATCAATTAATAGTTCAACTCCTTATTACTTCTATCTAACTCTTTAGTGCTCCCGTTACCTTCTCATTGCTCCAAAACTCGAATCCCATTATTTTATATCAGTATCATCTCACACTTTCTTACCATGGATCTTCTCTTATCATGCTATCACTCACATTTATCACCAATCAGTCCACACCATCTCATGCTATCACTCACAGTTATCACCAATCATTTTTTTTTGAATCCCAAAACTCATTTCATGCCGTTACTTGCCCAAGGAAATCACACATTAGTTTCACCTCTTGATAATACAAATTCTCAAACTTACTCACTATCTGCAAATCCACGTCGCGACATGTCTCCATTAAGTTCACTATATATCACTCTTCTCTATCCCTCTAAAACGTCCTTTCATTGCATATCTTCTTAACCAACACAATTCCTAACCATCTCTCTCCATAATTCTTTACACATCTAAAGCTGCTACTATCCACATCCTTCCTTTCAATTTTTTTCATTCTCACGTTCCTTAGACCCACATCATCCCTTGTGCACCTTCACTTACTTTTATATTACTCAACACACAATTATATCACTCATTTCATCTCACCAAAACATGGTCCATGCCTCAATAAGCCTTACCAATCTTCCTTTTCATTTTCCACTATCTATCACAACCACATATGTCTCATGTCCTCCCCACCGAACTCATACACATCACAGGTGCCACTCCTTACATCACAAGATTGGGTAACTTACGCATCAGGACCAACACATACGTAAAACAATGCATAAGAAAGCAAAACAACACCTTTGAATTAAACATAATAGGCTACGAAGTCAAAAGATAAGCATATGACCCAAAACAGAGGTCACTAGATCGAGTACAGGTCACTCGATCGAGGAAGTGACTTACTCGATCGAGTAGGTGAAGGTCAGAGACACGTATAACAAATTACCAGGACTACTCGATCGAGTAACAAGAGGTGCACTCGATCGAGTGAGGGGCCACTCGATCGAGTACCCTACGCATTTCTTAGCACTGTCCAATTTTCGTAAAACGGTCATAACTCACTCGTTTCTTGGTCGTTTTGGGCGTGTGACCTATCGTTAGAATCGTAACAGAACAAGCTATCACCTCCAATTGGAATCACATTAAAATCATATATACACCTTAAGTTATAACAGTTTAAAGACAGCTTCTCTATAATCGAAAAATACAACTACTTGATTTTTACTTCCAAACAACTTAAACGGCAACAAGGTAAACAAAAACAACTCAATACTCATAAAACCAGTATTCCTAATCACATGTTACTATTTTCAAAAGCCAAGCAACAACATTCATCATGCACATAGATTATTTAACTTGTCAATCATGATTTACCCACATGCTTTTATTCTATACCTTTTCGTACAACAATAACATAATATACGACATAAAATTCCCTATTCACATGTTACTAACATAGCAAAAGTAGAAAATCCACTTCCATCACATAAACATGTTCTTCACATGAATTTCATATTCTCATACAATTCCTTACTTCATCTTTTCAAACCAATTCATAGATCATATTCATACCCGTATTCATACAATTTATTCATCCAATCATATCCATATAAACAATAGTAACTAGTAGCGATCCCCACCACAATTCATGTTATCATGAACAATTACCTTCATCTTTTCCACCACACCTCCATTCAACCATATAACACCCATCCATCCAACATATTCATACAACACATCATCCAACATGCGCAATAGAACATTAGTAAACACATAGCGATCCCATGACACCCCATAGTGACCGGTTCAAAATTGTAGGGCGACTTCACGACTTTAGGACGTCTCCCAAGTCTTTGCATTAGCTCCTACAACTTCTGCCCGGGTTCATTTTAGTTTGACTCCCTATGTTAATTAGGTTCATTGGTTACAAGTTTCAGGATCGTCGCTCTGATACCACTTTGTGACACCCCCATACTCCAAGTGCCTTACCAGGACCACTCAGGTACAGGAACATCACCATCTCGGTTACCCGAGGCAATGATAATCATAAGACGATAAATAAACGTACTTTAAAATAAATATAATTTAAGTGATTACATGTCTCAAACCAAAACTGTCAAATGAGATACAACCAATCCAAAACTGTCTACTAAAAAAAAACTGAATAACTAAAGGACATCGTCTGACACAGCGGAAGACTCTTCTAACTGCAAGTGATGACTCATCCCAGCTAGCCCATACGCATCATATCAAACCTGCTCAATAACTGCTCACCATCCCCGAATGGATCACCACAGTTTTTAAAACAATAAACGGGGTCAGTACTAATTACATAATCAAAGCCACACTGAAACAATCATATAAACAGGTCGCACCAATCCCAGTCTCCATCTACAATCACCTCATAACTGACTACACACTAAAGTGTGTAGCCCTACCAGAGTACCCATCGCAACAGATACTCCACACCGCCAGTGGGGGACCGCAGCCGTTCCCACCTAAGCCCCGCTCATCTCCATTGAGCGATAAACCCTTGTTTATTAATGTGCACATCCCTTCTGTGGCAGGTTCCACAGAAGGCAAATCAAGGGCGTGAAGCCACTCCTGCAAGTGACTCCACTCAGCCAGGGACGCACCCCGAAGATCACAGACAGATACAACAAACAACGATATTAATCAACAACCGTCACAAACTCCAGCAGTTTGATAAATCAACAATAACAATACAACTACCACACACATCATGTAATTAATACCGAGTAGGGAAACCCTACCTGGAATAACAATCACCAAGATCGTCACAATCAGCTAATCAAAATCGTTCTTCAATGAAATCACTTCCTATAAACACACAATCATACAATCAAAATCTAACATCAACCATACTCCCCAAAACTCCCAAATTACTCAATTAGGGTTTTGAAGAAACTCAACGAATCACTATAAAAATTATACAAGAATCTTACCCTTAACGCGACGAACTCAACGATGTAAAGAACAAGACAATCCGACGATCCTAGCCCTTGGGATTTGTTAACAACGCGAAGAAGGAGAACAACATAACTCTTTTTCTCTCTTGAAATATTTTAGAAAAGTGAAAACTGATTAAGAAAGGTGACGGAATCCTTTTATACTAATCACGCGTTATTAACAAAAACCGGCTAAAATAACCCGTAAGACTCACTTACTTGATCGAGTAAGTGACTTACTCTATCGAGTGCCCCTTACTCGATCGAGTGTTACACGTACTCGATCGAGTACCCATCAGGCAGACTACTGTTTCATATAAATACATACTTACTCGACAGATTAAGCCCCACTCGATAGAGTACCCATAGACATAGAAAACCGTAGTATTACAGGAAGCTAGACTCGAAGTGATGACTCCTCATGACTGTCCCATAGCTAAACATCTGCATTACCTGTCATAATCTGCTCACCATCCCCGAATGGATCATCGCAGGTTTTATAAAACAACAACACGGGGTCAGTACCGTTCAATCAAGGTAAGACAAACAAACAATGTAACCGGCTGATCATCCTCCACAGTAACTGACTACACACCGAAGTGTGTATCCCTGCCGGATTACCCATCGCAACAGGTAATCCACTCTGTCGGTGGGGGACCGCAGCCCATCCCCACCTAAGTCCCGCTCATCAACAAGCGACAACCCTGTCCCTTAATGTGCACATCCCCTCCCCTGACGGGTTCCACGGAGGGAGAACTAGGGTGTGAAGCCACTCCCGCAAGTGACTTCACCCAATCAATACAACACCACAGCATCACAGCTGTCACAACACCACAACCGTCACAACACAACCACATCACCACCGTCACCACAATACCTATACTCCGATGATCAGCAGATAACAACAGTTACAACACAAACACAATCTTAAATCAATTAACAGTAACTGAGTAGGGAAACCCTACCTTTACGCAATCCGCTTACGTTGCAACCAACCATACAAATGCATAACAAATACCACATCATCACCTACAACAACAATCACATAATTCCAATCACTAACTGCAAAACCCCATTTCCCCCAATTCATGATTAAAGGCAAACCCTAAAATTAATCATCAACAAACATGGGAATAAAGACTTACCGACGAAAGGATGAAGGATTGAATGCGATTGCTAAGATTGTCCATACATACACAGAGGAGAGATTGGGAGTGATTAGAGCGTCGTAGGTTTGATTAGGTTTGTAAATGGTGTTTTAGAAACTGATTATCGATTTATATAATCTCTAATTACTCTCGAATCAAACTGCTGAAATATTACTCGCCAGACCGGATACTCGGTCGAGTATCCTCTTCTCGGTCGAGTATTCATCATACTCGGCCGAGTGTTCCTCGGCAGTAGCCAAACAGACTCCACGAGACACACTACTCGACCGAGTAGGCCATACTCGGTCGAGTACCAGCCTATAAAATTCGTAGTATTACAATGGTGTTGACCTATTCAAAGGTGAACCTACTTACATCTCTAAGACTTCATAGTTCATTCCTATTCCCTCTTTCTTTCTCTATTTAGAGGAAGTTTAAGTTAATAACGATAATATTGTATAAAACAAACTCCATTGTTTTGTTGGTTAATTCGCACTAAATACTGAGTTACTTTTTTATAGGGACGATTCATTGGAGAAAGAAGACTATATGGAGAAATAAAATATTAGGATTGCTTAAAGAACTATATATAAAAACTAAGTGTAAGATTGACGACATCAACGTGAATGAGTAATAGTTTTTTAGTTTTTTTTTTTCAACTGTATTTTTATTTTGGTATTTGTTGATTTTTTTCATCATTTTACCTTTGAAAAAATAGCATTCTTTGATTTATCGACTTTGATCTTTATGTTTACATGTCAATGCCCGTATTTTTAATATACGATCTATCATAAATATTCATGAGGTAATCTTACTATGTGATTTGATATTTTATAAAGTCTCAATTACTAGAAATACTAAAAACAAAATATCCAGTGAAATTCACGGGCCACGAAACTAGTTTGTGTATAAAAATACCATTATCAAACACATTATCATGAAAACAATACCACAGATTATCGCCAGTCCCCACAAAACAGAGAAATTAGAGCTGAATTTAGCCGCCAAAACCTCCCTCTAGCTGCCGTTTGGCATTGACACCTCAAACGGCTTGAAGGTGGGGACTGATGTAGGCTCACCTCCGTCGGTTACTCCTCCGCCGCTTCCACCAGCACTTGACATCTTGGAAGGTTTGAATGAATATTTCTGAATTTTTTGTGTGGATTTGTGATGTCAATCCAACTTATTTTATACTGGTTCATTCCCTGTAGGTGGTTGTGGTTTGTATTCTATTATGGGGATTGGGATATTGGAGTGTTTATCAGTTATGCCGTCAACAACTTAGATTCTCCTAATTTCAGTTGCTTTTTTATTTTTTTGTTTTTCTTAATTCCAACTAATTTTCCTTTTTTTTTTCATTCCACATTTTTTTAACTCCAATTTTTTCCCGTTTCCCACCTTAGTAAAAGTCTCATTTCAACATTATTTCCGATTTTTTGCAGAGTTGTTTGTGGGTTAAAATTTTTGGTTCCAATTTTAAATACAAATATGATTATAATCTACATAAATTTTTAACATTAACGCAATTATTAGCCCTTTCGTTTAAGATTAAGATGTCGATGATTGGTTTGATTTATCTAAGGAGTTACCAAATTTTGGGGTTTTATTGTTAGATTAGATTTTACGGACAAAATCATTATTTATTTCTTCAGCGCTGACATTTATTTCTTCAGCGCTTATAATTGTCACTATAATCTTTCATAACAATTAACCATTCAATCTAACTTGAATTATAGTTGACAAAAAAAATAGAAAGTTCTATTTTGAAAGTTCTTTTAGGGTAATAATAATAATAATAACAATAATCGTGACAAAACACTAAATAAGCGTAACAATATTCGTGGCAAAATGCTAATAATCCATGGCAAACGGTTAGTAAATTGTGGAAAATATATTTTGACGATATATTATGACAATTTAAGTATTATACGACAAATGTTATAACAATTTAAATATTATATACGACAAATGTTTTCCAAGTAGGAATTTTGCAACTCTATCTCTGCTAGAAAAATTCGTTTCGTGTAAATTTGTATTACTTGGTTTTAGGATATTGACAAGAAGAACGAGCAAACTGCAAGTATATTGAAGATGCAAGCCATTCAGTTGGCTGAGTTAGAGGTCCTTTATAAGAGGAACAATCATTAAGGGAAAAATATTTTAACATGATACAAGGTTGGTTTTTTCAGCTATCATTCATTTCCTCCTTTTGTAAAAGTAATGTAAAATATTGTCCTAATTATAATGTTGGTATTAATAAAAATTGTTATTTGATAACTGACTCATCTTACTTGCTCGAGTATTTTGTTCTATTAATCCCAATGTACAACTTATATTGTTTCATTGTTGGATTTCGTAAATCTTTTGCAAAATCAATGGAGATCATTGTAAAGGAGATGAAGTAGTTTCTAAAAGTGGAATTCATTTTATTCTAGAATTATTATTCTTTGCTAGTGGTTTGAGAAACTAACGTGCCATTTAACTTGTCTTGTATATATGAAAGGCAAGATTATGGTGTATTGTCGTCTACGATCTTTAAGTGATAAAGAAAATACTGACAATGAACGAAACATAGTTATAAGTGCTGATGAGTTTACAAATGAACATCCATGGAAGGATGATAAATCTAAGAAACATGACTATGATCATGTTTTTGACGGAACTATATCTTAAGAAGAAGTATTTGAAGACACGAAGATAGGTTTGATTATCTATAATTGTAAGCTAGCATAGTTAATCAAAGGTCATCTACCTAGTATAAAAGCTAGGTTTTTAAAAGAAATCTCATTGGCTCCTTAATTGTAGGAGGAAAAAACTCTTTTAATGTTGCTGCCAAACCCACGTTCAATGTGGTCTTTAATTTCCTCAAACATGCAATCAAATCTATAAAACTATATTAAAAGGGTAACCTTAAAAGGCCACGTAGACAAAGCCACATAGGCAAAGAAAAAGCCACGCGTGTATTACGAATGCCACATCTATAAATCTATATAATCTATCTATACTATATAGTTAAAAGGCAACTTAATACATTTAATTTTTTGCTATGTAGGATTATCATAATTAAATTCTATTAATTTATATTGTTAATATTAAGGATACTTTAATAAATTTATTAAAATTCATTATAAGTTTTAGTAATATTTTTTTGTGTGGAAACCATAAGATCATGATTTAAATTATAAAAATAAATTAAGAATTTAGTTCATCATTTAAATCATTCAATTTGTTCATCTAACTCCTCCTTAACCATAAATATAGTAGCTAAAAGGTCAGACACCCCTCAACCTATCATTTACATTCTGGCAAGGAAAATATACCCGTTTAAGCCACACAAAACACAAAAAAATAAATAAATACCCACACATAAATACCCACACAAAATAGACAAAAAGAAAATACCTCCTGAAGCATGGTGATCAGGTTGGCAGCATAATCCCTGGTACAATACATGGCAGCCAAAGCACGAGCAGAAGAATCATCTGCCTGATACTTGTAATAAGAATCATCAACCATAAAAGCTTGAGCCTGGATCTGTTCCTTAGCAAACTGAACTTCATCCAGCCGAGCCCTAACCCCCCTGACCTCATGAACCCCTCCTGATGATTCATCTTCCCTTTTTCTTTTCTCAGGCCGACCACCCTCATTCACAACCTTCTCAGGAGATGCCAACTGTACTTCATGCACAGGTTCCTGAATTTGTATAGCACTATCACTCCCTGTGGCCTCACTACTCTTAGACTTCTCCCCTGTGATCTGAGAAACACCTGCCTTCACCAGGGACAGACCAAAACTAGCTATCCTGGCAGAAGCCCTAGTGGCTGCACGATGAGGCTCTACATCAGCAATATAAACATATGTCCAAAACAAAAATCTACAAAACAAAAGTAAACAAAACTTACTCTCTGACGAAGAAGCCCCTGAAACTTTAGCACTCTTCACCGGTTTATAAGTACTTAATTTAGCCTTCTTGAAATGAGGCATAGGTACTTGCCCCAGACAGGCAGGC
Organism: Silene latifolia; assembly: GCF_048544455.1. Classification (NCBI taxonomy): domain Eukaryota; kingdom Viridiplantae; phylum Streptophyta; class Magnoliopsida; order Caryophyllales; family Caryophyllaceae; genus Silene; species Silene latifolia. Next base: position 142,567,187 of record NC_133528.1, on the reverse strand, counting down.
CATGTCCTCTCCTCCTCAGGCAACGCCATGAAAGCTGCAATCCGATCAGCCGACCCCTCAGCATCAGGATTATTTACCCAGTCATTTACTACAAAAACAAAAGCAAGTAAGTATACTTCCCAAAATATATCATCTCTAATCAGAATACAATGCAAGAAAGAAATTACCTCCTTCAACAGCCGGATAATTAAGGTAATCCAGGTTAGGGGCAATAGAATCAGCCTTGATGAACATATAAGTCTGAGCCCATCCCCTTATCATCTCCTGAATCAAAGTTAGTAATCAGGTGAACCATCTTTGATCTGACTCGAAGGTTGAACCGGCCAGTGGAATGACTCTTCAGGTGGTAGACATTCTTGAAATCTTCCAGGGTGATAACCAACTTATGTTTGGTACATAACTGCTCAACTGAATAAACAATTTCCAAACCATTGGCATGAGTTGGAATGGAGGAACCCTAATAGCCCTGATCACTTCAGCCATAAAAGGAGAAAGGGGAAGCTGGCATCCACCCTTAAATGCCCATTCAAAGATACAAAACCAGCATGGACTACCCCAATTAGCCCTGACTGGACCACCCTCAGGGATCCAAACCTCAGCCTCAGCAGGAATAAGACCCTTGCCTTTCAAATAATGCTCAAAGGTTGGCTTCAATTGATTAGCCTCGTGGAAAGAAGCAACCAAAGCCTTAACAAGAGTATACTCAACCCCTTTATATGACATGAATAAAATTTCTGAGGGAGCAACCACCTCCACCACTTCATCCTTAGGGATGATGTCTGGGACATCGACAACAGCAGGAACCTTCTCAACCTCAGCAGAAGCCTTAGAAGCAGCCGTCTTTCTCCTACCTCCAGCCATATTTTATTTTTTATGAAGATTGATTTTTTGCAGAAAAGAATTCTAGAAAGAGAAAGAAAGATTTTTGAAGATTGGAATGTGGAAGCAAGATAAAACAAAGCAAGATATTTATAGCCGCAAAGTCAAACGGGCAAGAAAACAAGTGGTTGAGCTTAATCATGACCCTCATAGGGTTTTGTGAATCTACCCTATTTATGGCAATATAGCCGTTACAGAAGCTGAACCAAACACAACTTCTAATCCGTTAAAGATTCCTACACATTTTTTGCCTGGCCCAAATTTTTATCTCCTCATTCCTGGCCAGACCCAATAAAGGAATAAGTAGATAAGGGGTAATTGTTGGGCCCAAAATTATCCTGCCTGGCCTGACAAAGACCAGACAATGTTCAAAGCCAAGACTTGAGCAGGAAATACTTAAAGTCAGGCACTGAGAGTATATAGACAGGCACCAAGCAGGAGAGAAGTACAAGACAGACAATTGCTAGGCCTGACCTGAAAGGAAATCAGGTCAGGCACAAGAATAACACCATCAAGGCTGGATAGGTGACAAGAAAGACACGATCAGGACATATAAGTAAAGTCTTTATAAACAAGGAAGACTCATTCAAAAGAAGAAAATGGAAGAAAAGGTCAAGAGTAACGGCTGAAATGCTGAAGAAGTCAATCAACTACTTTCGGGTAAATAGGACACGAGTCCTATTGGAAACCCTAAACAAGCTTGAAAAAACCGCTCTTGAGGCCATTATAAATAGAAGAGAACACAAAAAAACAGAGGGGACACTCACATACTCGTACTATCACTCTCATTCTTGTATTCAAAATATAATTAAGCAATATCCTTAACCTGTCACGCCTGATATACGAATACTCTATCAGGCTACTCTAAATCATAGTAACAATCTCTCATGGCTTGGTGCCCGTGGTTTTTTCCCTTATTCCCAGGGTTTTTCCACGTATAAAATCTTTGTGTCTTTACTTTTTACTTATTTATTTACTTAGCAATATTAGTCAGGCGAACTACTTGAGTTAGATTACCCCTTCTTAATTCTCATGACAGGACATTTCTGTTCAGTAAAATCCCTGCCAAAACAATGAGCTTGATTTTCCATCTGGATTTCAACATAAACTGAATGATTATTCTTTTAGTAATTCTTTTCCATCGTGCTCCCATAGTATAGAAAATAACTTACCGAGTTCCAAAACTTATGTTTTACCTAGTCCCATAACTTCTATTTGTACTCGATCGTTTGATGAAAATTGAGAAGAAAAAATTGCAAGGGTGCAAGGGGAATTGTTTTTGGCTTCAAAAGCATCCATGGTTGATTACGTGAGATCATATGTTGAAGAGGAAGCTTTTAAACTATCTAATTGTTCGAAATATAGTCAAACTAGTGAGGTAATGTTGTTCCCATTCAGATATTGAGCCATCATTTACCTTTTACTTCCCCCATATTCATAACCAAACTCTAAAATTCTTATTGATTTCAATGCTTATAATCAACATTGAGTCTATCAAATTTGGAACGAATTTCAGAATAAGTGGTTGAACTAGTAACATGTACTCTTTTAATCTCGTCAAGTTCCTTAGTTAAATCATGAATCTTATTAACAAGAGACTCGTTATTGGCAGTAAGTTCAGAATAAACAGTCTGGTCGACTGTTCATTTAGCTATGTCCTTCAGATCACGTTTTAACTGAAAGTTCTCCTCCGCTATACTTTCATTTCATATTGCATTGCATCAAGATGCCTTTTTTGTTCATAACTAGTGTCCAAGGTCTCATCAAGTAATCTCACAATTTTGTTCTTAGATAAAGACCTAATTTGAACTTTAAGATTTGAGAGACTTACCTCGTCATCGGATTCGCTATCTGATGCTTCAGAATTAGCCATGAGGCACTTGATGGAGTCAACATACTTCTTACGTTGTGTCCTTGGTTTGTAAGTAGATCTAAGGTAGAGCTTTTCTTCTGATTCTTTGATGAGTTCATCGTCTTCTGAATCAGACTCACCCCAAACTGTAGCAATCATTGCACGTTTGAACTCTTGCTTAGATTTTTCACGTCTATCCTTATAACTCTCCTCTTTCTATTTGGGACAATTTCGAACTTAATGATCTTGATCACCACATCCAAAACAGCCCATTTTAGACTTTGGTCATGGTGAAAAAGACGAAGAAACAGATTTTTTCGACTTATAACTTTCGAACTTTCCTTGATTTTGCTTTCTAATTATTTTAGCAATTTGTTTAAATAGCGAGGCAACTTCCTCCTCAAGATCACTTTCATTATCACTTGAGATGGCATTCAAGGCTAGTCCCTTAGCTTTGGGTTTCTCATCGACATCATTATCAAGAGTTATTTCGTGTGCCATAAGAGATCCCATTAAAGCTTCATAGGTGAGAGTGGTTAAATCTCTGCACTCTTCAATGGCCGTGACCTTTTGTCGCCATTTCTTGGTAAGACTTCTTAAAATTTTACGGATAATGTCCTCAGTTTCAAATTGTCTACCAAGATTTGAAAGTTCGTTAGTTATATTTGAAAAGCGCGAAGACATACTCTTTATTGGTTCATCCTCGTTCATTTTAAAGGATTCATATTGTTGCATTAAGAGATCAATATGTTGTTTCTTTACTTGCACGATCCCCTCATAGGCTAGTGCTAGTGTAACACCCCGGCCCAAACCGGGTCGGGAGCGGTTACTTATGATAGCTCACCAGGCTGTGTACATGGCCCACAGATCAACACGGGTCCTTTATAGCGCATTTTGTCCTCACTCATGCGCATCCCGGGAACCTTCCCAGGAGGTCACCCATCCTAAGACTACTCCCAACCAAGCACGCTTAACTTTGGAGTTCTTTCGCATGGATGACCATAAAAGAAAGTGCACTTTCTTGATATGAGTAGTACTTCTAATCCCTTTAAGCACTAGTCATTTAAGCCTATCCGTGGACCTCTTCAATTATCGTGGGGTGTTACAATCACCCCCACTTGAAGAACGCAACGTCCTCGTTGCGCCTGGGAGCATAACCGCAAACCCAGAATCCTCCCCCGCTAGGTGGATGATCACAATGGAGCGTATAACAACTGCCTCCCATCACCACACGGTCGCAGGGTTGCTCTGATACCACTTGTAACACCCCGGCCCAAACCGGGTCGGAAGCGGTTACTTATAATAGCTCACCAGGCTGTGTGCATGGCCCACAGATCAACGCGGGTCCTTTATAGCGCATTTTGTCCTCACTCATGCGCATCCCGGGAACTTTCCCAGGAGGTCACTCATCCTAAGACTACTCCCAGCCAAGCACGCTTAACTTTGGAGTTCTTTCGCATGGATGACCATAAAAGAAAGTGCACTTTGTTGATATGAGTAGTACTTCTAATCCCTTTAAGCACTAGTCATTTAAGCCTATCCGTTGATCTCTTCAATTATCATGGATGACCATAAAAGAAAGTGCACTTTGTAGTAGTACTTCAAATCCCTTTAAGCACTAGTCATTTAAGCTTATCACTGGACCTCTTCAATTACCGTGGGGTGTTACAGCTAGACTATCCCAGATTTGTTTGGCAGTTTTACATCCTACAATACGACTAGTTTCTGATTCACCAATTCCGGATTGCAGGAGTGATATGGTCCTAGCATTCTTCTCCGCCTTTTTGTAATCATCGGATGTGTAGTCCTTGGACGCTTTTGCACTAGACACACCATTAGCATTGGTGGTAGTGATAGTTAGGGGACCATTTTCGATGATTACCCAACATTCATAATCTGTTCCTTGTATGAAATGCATCATACGATTTTTCCACCAGCCATAGTCCGTGCCACAGATTTGGAATTCATTGAGAAAAGAAAAAAATAAAACGATAAACTCAAAAGGATCAAACTCTTTGCGGTAAGGCAATCAAGAGCACGAGGCTCCGATACCAATTGTTGAGTTTATCGATCCGGTACTTAAGAGGAGGAGGGGGTGAATTAAGTACCCTTTTAAAAAATTTAAACTTTAAAGCGAAAGGATAGTTCTCGTTCGATACTGAAACAGTACACAGGCTAATTGAACAGTCTCGGTGACTGTTCAAACAATACGAATTGTGCTGTACTGTTATGTTCGTATGCGTGAAACAAGATCTATAAGAAAGAACGATAATAAAACAAATAATGAGAAAAGGCACGAGACACAAGATTTTTAACGTGGTTCGACCTACTCTCTAAAGGTCTACTTCCACCTTCTCTCTTATTAATATTTTCTTTATAACCAAACCCGATTACAAAGAAAACCCCTACGATCAACCCCGATCGTGCGACTCGAGTACAACCCCGTACCCCAATAAATTACTCTTTCACAAATCTGAAAATTACAACTCAATTTGTCTCCTTATATGGTTCACAACTTAGAACAATGGAGGACAAAATGTACTTATGATAACTTAAGCATTCAAGAATGGTTCAAGAACACGGCTTAAAGGATTTTGTAAACTAAGTTAAAGTTTCCAATTGAAAGAAATGATTTGCAAAATAACTTTGAAACTCACGTGAAAGGTTTTGCCAAAATAATAAAGACTTTTTAATGCTCAAAACTCAATGCACACATGCTGATTTCTCAAACTACTTATATAGAAAAAGTTTGTTCTTATTCCTAAATTTTAGGAAACAAATTATCTTCAAATAATATCATATCATAAAATATTTCACAAAAGATTTTGACTTCTTTTCCAAGGCAATTTCTTAACTAAATTAGAAGATAATATTTTGCACAAGATAAGAAAGTTTCAACATAATATTTTCAGTCAAAATCATATTTCAAGATTATCTTTTACGAAATCTTTTGTGAAATAAAACCAGAAAAAATCACAGCCGTGTTTTAATAAACCATTCAGAACTGAACAGACTTTAGGACTGTTCAGAACATACTTAAGGACTATAACCTTACAATCAGCTAGACACACGAACAAGACTTTAACAATTCTTCCAGCTCCTTCCATGTAGGATGTCAAACCTTGTAAACCTGTTACAACTCATGTCTAGCCAACACATATTAGTCAAGGAGGTAAGAAAAGATTAAGGACTTGTCATCATCAACATATATGGTTCAACAAAGAGAATGGATGGAAATGGGACATTTTTTCGAATTTTTTACCTCAAATAGCCCTACAAAAAATCGCTTCTATATCCCTTATACCTGACCCAAACTTAGAGGACTCGCTATTCTGGAATGGTACATCCTCGGGCAGGTTTTCTCTCAAATCGGCTCTTGGGTTTTAAAGGGAATTGATGCTACGGCTCAGAACGAGTCACCTGTATGGAAGGAAATTTGGCGTTTCCCGGTTCAACAGAGAGTTAGAATGTTTCTTTGGTTAGCTACTCATGGAAGGTTAATGGTTATTGTGAATCGGGTTCGACGAAATATGAGTGAAGACCCATTCTGTCCCCGCTGTAATTTGAACGAAGAAACCACGGAGCATCTTCTTCGTTCCTGTCCCATGTCGTAACAAATTTGGCGTCTTATAGGTATCCGTCCTTCCCATAGCTCCTTCTTTAATTCCCCCTTTTCGGAATGGATTGAATTAAACGCCAGTAATGACGTTCTTACGAATGTCGAGGACTGGCCAATCCGTTTTGCCTTAGCCTGCTGGTGGATTTGGCGATGGCGGAATAATGTTGTCTTTGGTCAGGAAGATAAAAATCCAATTAATCTTCGTGAGTTTCTCTTTAGTCAATTTACTAGTACTAAAGCTGCGTTTGATAAATTTGATCTTTTTTTACCCACACCCGGTTTGGCTAAGAGGGAAGTCTATGTTCGTTGGCACCCCCCCTCCTCCTCTCATGGTTGGATACTTTTGAATACTGACGGGGCTTCAAAAGGCAATCCTGGACCCGCAGGAAGTGGTGGTTTATTTCGGGATGAAACGGATAATTTTCTCAGTGCTTTCTACTTCTCCTGTGGTGTTTGCTCCTCTATGAAGGCCGAACTTCTAGCGTTATTAGCAGGTCTTGAAAGGGCTCAACAATTGGGAATTCGCAAACTAATTATCCATATGGATAATAAGCCTTGTGTTCAATTAATTAATGAAGAACAATTGGTTAGCAATAGCCTCAAATTCATCGTCAAGGATTGCAAGGACTTGATAGCAAGAGGAAATTGGACGGTCAAGCTCGAACATTCTTGCCGTGAAGCAAATAGGGCTAGTGATTGGCTAGCTAATAGAGGGATTGAATCTAGCACTATTGTATCTTGTTTAGATTCTCCTCCTGTTGAACTCCGTCCTATCCTTCGGGAGGATATATTCGGGGTCGCTACTTTTCGTGTAATAAATAGTAGGTAATTTTTGGGACTTCGCCCCTCTTTCGCACCAAAAAAAAAAAAAAAACTAATTAAGAAAACTATAATTATATTTTATTTCATTAAATTATTATCTTTTCACTAAAATTAATCTTTTCATCAAATTATATTATTTTTGCTAAACTTTAAACTATAATCTCTTAATTAAAATATAAATAAAACTTATATAAAACTTTTAATTGCTAAATCTTTTATTAATGCTATTATTTGAAAATGTCTGACTAATATTACGTATAAAACAAACCTGTAAATCGCTATTATTATTTTCGTGACAACAAAAATTAGGAGAATTTAAAAATTAAAATCATTAGCTTCGTGATATAAAAAAATATTTTGTTTGAAATACATTTCTGCACATTACTCAATTATCTTGATTAATTGTCCGCTACAACTTTTTTTTTTCCTCAAAGCAAAATAAAATGACGAGAAATATGAACAATTAGTGACATACTGCTAGTATTATATAAGTAATTTATTTAAAATAAAAAAATTCTATATACCGTGCATTTATTGCACAGGGTCTAAACTAGTTTTCATGTTAATCAAATCGAAAAAAACAAATAAGGTGAATCTTAATCAAAATTAAACAAATCTCTCTCATTCTCTCAAAATTAATCAAATAACGGCGCTAATCTAAATTAATTATGTATCAATTATATCAAAGAAAGGGGTTGGGATTAATTTAGGGTTAGTGTTGATCCTTATTTGCACCATTTTTCTAAGAGTTCTTACATGAGGTTCTTTAGCTTATCAAGTTAGTCAAACGAAATTAAGACTAATTTAAATAAAAGGATTATCGTGTTGGGTTTGTGTCGAAAGACCTCAAGACTAATCTGATATTGGTCGTAGTGTCTTAGCCCTAACCCACTAATTTCGTGTCGTGTTCGTATCATATTTTCGAGTCAGGTCCATAATTGCTACCTCTATATTTCCACATGACATCAGTCAATACAAATTAGAAATCCTTAATACACAAAAAATACATTATAAATTACTCCGTATGTAATAAAATGATCTTATGCATTGTGATGGTTCATTTTCATAAAAAATGCTATTCATTTACTGTCAATAAATGAATTGTCTTTTTACATAACGCAACTGTTTCATACAATAATTACGGCAAAAAAAATTGTGTATCCGAAATAGCGGCTTGCCTGAGGAGCCCCAAAAACGCATTTTTTCCCTTAACTTAGAACATTAAGAAAAAAAACACTCCTATCTCCTAGGCGTAGTTACATGAGGATCTGGCGCTTTTCTCCTACGTAAAATGGAGCCATTCCTGTATTCATCTCGTGTCCAACATTTGCAATCCTGTCATGTAAAAACACAAACCAACAAAGCTAAATAAAAAAGTGATTAAAATTAATTAACCAAATATAGCCAAATATCTACACCCTCCGTCTCATTCATTATTTTAACTTTTTTTTTATGAGAAATATTTTAATAAAAGTTAAACAAATGATTTGGATGGAGAAAGTTTAAGACGAAATGTATTAAATACACCTACTCCGTGCTGTTATTCGACTCAATTTTCCCTGCCATTTTGAATTGCTTGTTTGGAGTCATCACCTCAATATGGGGCTGCTGCAAACAAAATAAGAAAAACCAAACAATATCAAAATTCTCTCTATTATTTACAAAGAAATTGAACGAAAAGAAATGATAGAGAAAAGAAAATTACCAGATTGTTCGATTTGGACACATTTTCGTTTACCATTGTTTGTTTCTGCTCAAAAATGTGCTCCACAAGTAAAGTATTCTAGCAAAAAAATTGTTATATAGAACATCAACAGGGACAAATTGATGTACAGACGTAAAGTTTTACCATTTACACAAAGAATGTAGGAATTTCTATTTGTCGAATTAGTATTCATTTCAAACTATTAACTTTAAATAGGTAGTCCGTAAGGATAGAGTCTAACTAGTGGTTAAAACTTAAGTTAAAATTATCAGGAGACTCAGGTTTAAGCTAAGCTTCTTCAGGAGCAATTTTGTGGAGTATTTAACTATTTATAGCTACGTTCATGCCTTATAGACTTCGAGCATGTCATCCTCGGATTGCTTACCCCGTATACATGGTTTTCAGACTATCACGCATACCCGTGGGTTTACCCAATGCGCACCGAAGATAGTCCAAATTCAATATTTCATTTACCTAATACTTTAAAGAGTATTTATAAGAAAAAATTGTCATTTTTATTTTTGTAAAACGCTACTTTTGTTATTTAAAATTTAAAATAACAGTCTTTTTACCGAATCTAACAAAAAAAAACGATCTTACGTGAACTCATTTTATTTGAGTTTATAATTTAATAATAAACGCTAATTTGATAGATTGTTTAATAAAAACAAAAAAAAAGGGATATTCTACGGTGTACCCCTGAGTTTTTCGGTTTTCTATGTTGTGCCCCTCCTTTTTTTTAATTCTACATTGTACCCCTAAACTTCTTCCTTATTTCTCCATCATAACCTCGTTTAACTCTTCGTTAACTTTATCACTATCAAACGACCGTACTTTCACCTTTATTCCGACTATTAATGTTGTATCTCCATTTTATATGAGAAATATCACAGATGACCTTTAATAAGCACCAACTACTATAAAAAAAACATCTGTTATGATTCATGACATGATAATAGAGATTTTTTGAACTTTTAATTAGTTTCATATATTATTTCTTTGCTTAATAAGTAATTCGGCGAACTAATAAGTAAATGAGTAGGTTATTGAGTAACTGGAATGATAAATAGACGATTTAATAGGTCATTTAAGAAACTAAGTTGGCAATGACAATGAATAAGGTCATGTTATAGACTAATGTATAGAGTTTAGGGGTATACATGGAATATAAAAAAAGGAGGGGTACAACGTAGAAATCCGAAAACCACGAAGGTACACGGTAGAATATCCCAAAAAAAAAAAACAAACAAAATTTGATGCACATATAATTTCTTTCCTGTGCTATCAGACAAAAATGGTATAATAATTATTGAAATGTTTTTTTTTTTAATCGGTTACATGGATGGAAAATTTCAAAAGGAATTACCATTTGCTCCAGCTTAAAACGCGCGTCGTTGACAGCGGCTTCCTGTACCAAAAAGGCTACGGTTACACTTGGTGTATAGAATCTTCTATACATTGCGAGTAACATATTGACACGTGACAATGGTGGGACATGAACGAAATCTTTTTTAAATTTAATTTTGTTATATTTTAACTTTTAAGTGCCAAAATTTATAAAATTCAAATCTGAAATTTTTCCAAAATTGTTATTAATTTCTGTATGCTATAATTTAATCAGATATGGTAAGATTTTATTTTATACATCTTTTATCTTTTACATTTTTTCCCTCCATAATCAATTAAACCTAAAAATCCCTACTTGTACGGTTGTACCACCGTTACATTACTGTTTCAGTGTCTCCTCCCCGCTAATTAACCCAATTGTCGGCGTCACGCCAGCGAACAAGTCTGACACCAGCATAAACACCTCAACCCCTACCGACGCACCGACTTTGCCCCCAACCACCTCCTCGTCTACCCATGAGATTTATGTGTTGGTTTTATTGGATTTATGAGTAATTGATTAGCAATGATTGAATGAATGATTGATCAAAGTTTAATTGTTCATCTTTAAATCTGCAAAAACGCCACATAATTGTATGTGCGCTATTTTGTATGAATTTTAAGAAATTTTTAATTTTTTACCAATTTTAAGAAATTTCTTGCATGCTGCGTACATGATCCTTCATCCATAAATTAAACTAGCTTTTGTATGCAATTTTTTTTCGTTATTAAGAAATAGACATTCTTCTATGTTATTGGTTTGTATGTAAATATTTTGTACGTTATTAAGAAAAAGAAATCTTACTTTATAAATAAAAATTTGCTTGATAAAATTTTTTGATTATTTTCATCAGATTAGTGATTACATAAATCCTACGTTATTGATAAAAAAATTGATGTTGTTAAAAATATGATGTTAGTAAGATTTTGACATTATTAATAAAATTATACAAATTTCCGTGCTTCAAATCGAATCGTACAAATAAAGCTCCTAAAATTTTCCCTCTAATGAAATTTTTTCCCTCCAAACCTCTCCTAAATCACAAATTCCCTCCATAACTAATAATAATATAATCCTCCACATGTTGCATCTTTTTTTGTAAAACGTGGACACACATCAAGCCGAATATGGATTAATTATGGACTTTATGGTAAAAATAAGTTTACACTTACATTTCCCGTACGTAAGAATATGTTATGAATCTTTTCAGTTTTCATATTCGGCTTAGTAATGTGTACGTTAGAACTTAGAAACTTAGAAAAACCGTATTTCATAATGTAATTTTTCTACTTATTACCGTTTTAAAGTACTTTGAATTATGTAGGTAGTAAAAAAAAACATATGTAAGATAAATTTTCCCCTAGCAACAACCGAATAAACACATATTCTGCTATAGAAAACTTCCTTCTTATTGCATAGATTTACTTACCAGATTTTCAATCCTTTCCAGAAAGGGTTGACAAGTGATCTCTTGCAGTTGAAAGTTATCTTGTCTAACAGTAACCGAATCCTAACAACAAGAATAGTGCGGTGCCCATATAAGCATGGAGAATAGTGAATAGTGCCCAAATTGTTGTGACGGTCATAAGGGAGACTTATTGAAATGAATAGGAAGAGACAAATTACCGTTTGGTGAACCCCATAGATATTGTGAATGAAGTATCCCAATGGAACTAACAACAAGAATAGTGCCCATATAAGCATGACTCTATCACTAACTCTAGCTGCCATGATCTCCTTCCACGTCGCTGTGGGCACCTTCATATCGATTTGGGAAAATATAAGAACGTTCTTCGGCTGTACCGGTGGCTGAGGGGTTGACGGAGTCGGAGTCGGAGGAGGAGATAGTTGATTGATACCATCTTCGCCGGACATCTTGTATGACGACAACGTCTAAACTGCAAAGATAATAACTAGGTTATTATTATTGACTTGCCAATTGCCATGTTGTTGATTCGTGGGAAATAGATATAAGAACGCAGGGGCTTCATTTTTTTTTGGTATATTGGACCTCCATTTATTTTAAGATGCCCTTGTAAGAACGAAATTACTTGGATATTGTGTGTCTGTGTATAGAGACAAAAATTGCGCGTAGAAGAAGCGTGGAACAAGAAAATGCATGGAACAAGGGAAATTGTACGTATGAGCGTGAATGAATCCCATGATGTAAAACAATCTAATACTCGTACTATGTAGCAGTCCTATAACAGGAGAAAAGTCTATGAGCTGTAATTTATCTATGACACAAAAATTCTTATTTTAGACGGTCATTTTAATTTGAAAGAATAAGACGAGATTTTATAACTTTTTTATGGTGAAAACTAACCACAATAGTGCAGCCTTATGGTAACTCCTTTTTCAGAAATGGTCCGTTATTTGACTATCAAATAATTATAAACCTCGTCTTACTATTTCAGACCAAACTAATCCTTATAAATTTAGGCACATTGGATGTTGTCCTTTTTAATTAGTCTTGCAATTCTGAAAAAGGAAAGAAATAAGGAAGTTTTTGTGGTAGACACTAGATCGACTCTGGAGAATCCAGTGGTGGAGCTAGGGGGGCTAGCAGAGGCGGTCGCCCCCCTGACGGATGAAATTTTCGAAGTTTTAAGTTAAATTTTTTGAGGGTGCCTTATGAAATTAGTCGTTCGCCCCCCCTAAAATTTTTCGCCCCCCTAAGTTCAAATCCTGGCTCCGCCACTGGGAGAATCTAGAATGTTCCGATCCTACGTGCGATGTGCTCATGTTCATGTAGTCCTTACGTCATTCTCTTGGGAGATACACCGACAAAGACTAAAAAGGACAAACAAAATATAGACGGACAATATTCGTCTAATAAATTTGTAGATGGAAAAATATGTTATCATAAGACAAACAACAAGTCGGATGATAGGGTTACTAATTATGCAAAAATGAGATTATTTGACCCATTTACATTTTTAGACGGATATACCCGTTTACAATGGGTTTTTTTGTCTAACACCATCTTATAAAAAAGGTTTTTGCGAAAAACCACTTTTAATAAATTTTCTGACATTTTGGTACCTTTAAAAAAACAAATTGTAAGATACCATTGAATGGCCGAAAACTGGGTATTATTGTAAAAACTCCGGCAGCTTCCCTCCATTTTCCCCCTTATATTCCCACCATAGTTTTTCCCTCCATTTCCTCTTCACTATCTTCTGTCTTCTCTTCCTCCTCTCTTCTCTTTTGTCGCCTCACTTTTCACTTAACATACTCATTAATAATCAAATGTCGATGTGAGTATTCCAATACATTTGAAGACATCATTAAAAGAAGCAAAATACGGGAAGAAGTTATGCCGAATGACGGAGATGAGAAACAATGAAGAGGGAACTGAAACTTCATCTTATAACAAATACTTAATCAAGCAATTGAAAGCGCATATGCTCTCCACCAGAAAAGGAAAGCACATATACTCAATCACCAAGCACATATCCTTGATCATTCCCAATTTCCAACCGGAATTAATACACATATATTTATTTTTCAGTGGGACTTTTCACACTTAATTTCTTTGAGGATGTGTTAAATTGCTTGAATGTAAATGCATTGAAAGCACATATGCGCAAGCAACCATAATCTAAGTTTCATTAAGAAAACTTGTTAATAAACCAGGAGCTAGATGACGGATGATGGAGATGATAGAGTGAAGAGGGAAAGAGTGTGATGAAGGAGATGAAGAAAATAAGATGGAAGAAGGGAGATTAGCAGTGTGGTGTTGAGGAAGTTTGGGTTTTGATTTAAAATTGTTACAAATGACGCCTGAGAATGTTAATAAGAGGAAGTCAACGCCGGATTTTTTTCAATTTGGTCAAACTCCGACAGTTTGGTTGTGTTTTACAATTTTTATTTTTTAAAGGTACCAAAATGCCAGAAGTTTTTTTAAAGGTGGTGTTTCACAAACGACCTTATATTAAAGGTGGTCTTAGACAAAAAACTTTATTAATTAATATTGTGTCGACGATTGGTTGATTTCGATAAAAGTATTTGCAATTCTGAACTCCGGTTGTAATTAAATTGATCTGAAATCACGGCGAAGATGAACATGAGCACATCCCATGATTTATAGAATCACGGCGAGTAGACATGCGATAGGAGAATCAATTACAATAATCCAACTCCGGTTGTAATCAAATTGATCTGAACTCAAGCTTAAGAAAGACTCTAAAAACGTTAAAACCTAATAGTTGAATCTCAAACTTGGGTCAAAATGGATAATCTAACTAAAAATAATTGTACTTAGATAAGTACATTTTCAAAATAAATTAAACAATTTTTAGAAGCACTACAATAGAAACACCTATTATCAATGGAATAGTTGCAACGGATATGTAACATCACAACGTAATAAAATTGGGGCGATGATACAGCGCCACCGGGTGGCACAAAGCTCACTACCACCCAAATAAAATAATAATTTAAATTATTAATTAAAAAGTTCATTTAATATAATTAATTTCAAGGGTAGAAAGGTAAATAAACAAAGTTTGAATTAACTTTGAATTTAAAAAAAAAAAGTTTAATGTTGTTTCACGTAATAATTCATTGTTTTTATTCTAAAAGAAAAAAGATCTGTTTTTCGTTGATTAGTTAACGTTTTTTTATTCGTGGATCAAAATCTAAGATTTCTAAGATTCTTCAAATGTTTGTTATTCGATATTGGTGGTTAAATTTTTTTTTTTTTTTTTTTTGATGACGAGGGGGTTGAATCCCCCCGGGCCCATGCATTCCCGCACCACCACATGGACCATGTAAGTCACCCCCTTCGGGGGCTGCAGTGGTCAAGTGATCATTACTCCAGCTGGTAGTCGAACCCGGGACCTCTCAACTCCTGCATTTCTTCAAGCTTCAAGGTTTAACCCGGCTACCACTGGACTAACACCACTTGGTTATTAGTTGTTAGTTTTAATTTGTCTATTAAATTGTTTGTCGATAGTTTGGTTGAAATGTTTGGGTTACGAGGGGCAAATTAGGAAATTTATTACATACTGTCGATGTTATTTAGTAACTTGTCGAAAAATAGCAGTTTCATAAAAATAATGCCAAAAGTCCGTAACAAATGATTAATAAGATGGAGAGCGTATATCCTTGCGCCTCCTAAGTATGTGACTTGATCTGTTTCATTCACTAGTGATGACATAATATTTGAACAAAAAGACTTGCTTGACTTGCTTCAATTGAGGAACAGGAAACAAAGAGCCACAACCCTAATACAACAACATTAGAGCCACAACCATAATAATTTATGAGATAATATTGATCGAAGTCAGCACGTTTTAATAAGATGAACAGATCACAAAATAGAGAAATTAATAACATTCGAATCATTAGTTACTAAAATCGAGCCATAAAACCCTAATTACGGAATTCCAATATACCATCATATCGATCTCGAATGGCGTAGGTAGGTGATGACTGACGAGATTTACAACTTAATATTAATCACTGCGATAATAATCCAATAAGTCCATGAGACTTAGCAATGTTATAAATCCAAATTAATAAATTCACTAGAAAATTCCCTAACAAAATCACGCAAAATAGAACGTTATTGAATCCACCTTATGAGTCACCTCATGACAACAACAATACTGTCCCCCTAGATAGAAGAAAAGGAAAAAGTCCAGACATTATTCTTGGACATGATCCAATGTGAAGTCATCATTGGAGGCCCTTTTACAAATAGGCTCATTTCTCAATTGACTAGGTTATTTACTCTGGTTGTCATTGTATCCTCACACTACTATAAATAGATTCTCCTCTTGTACAAATAGGCACAATAATTCAGTTCAATCAATATATCAACTATTCTCAAAGCATTCAATTTTATTACACCAAGCAATCATCAATATTTATTGTAGTCAATCAATGAAAATTCATTGCAAAATCCAACTTGGTATCAGAGCAGGCTTAGATCTGGCTAAGATCTGTCTCTGCATATCCATCCTCTTATCAGGTGATTTTATTCTTTCAATATCTTTGTTTTAGTATTTAAAGTTTGCGTCTTTTTCTTATATTCTTCCTGCTATACTGCCATAATGGCTGTTGGGGAAGATGATTCTGGTTCTGGGATTGGGGAACATAATGAACATACTAATCCTTACTATATTCACCTTGCTGACATGAATACACAAGAAATTGTCTCTAATAAGTTTGAGGGGACTGGTTTTGCCTCTTGGAAAAGGTCAATGAGCATAGCTTTATCTGTGAAAAACAAGAAGGGGTTTATCAATGGAGAGATTAGTAAGCCTGAGATAGGAGACCCTAAAAGGAGACTATGGGAAAGATGTAATGATTTTGTAATATCTTGGTTGGTAAACTCCTTGTCCACTGATATAGCTGAGGTGGTTTTGTATTCTGAAATTGCTAAAGATATATAGAAACAACTGGAGGAAATGTTTGAACAGTATAATGGGGCATAACTTTATTAAATCCAAGATAAATTTAATCAAATCAGTCAGGGTTCTGATTCCATTTTCGTGTATTTCACAAAATTAAGGAAAGCGTGGGAAGAATTCAGGAATGTATGGAGCATGCATGTGTGCAGTTGCAAGTGCAAATGTTGTGCTTAGGATTTGATACTCAAACATGTGGAGTATCAAAAGATGCTAAAATTTCTGATGGGATTGAATGACTCTTATAAGGATGTGAGGGACACATCTTAATGATAGACCCTATACCATCCATCAATGGGGTCTACTCTCTTTTGCTTCTGGAGGAGAAATAAAGAGAGATTTCTGTTCAAACTTCTCTGAACCTAGAAGCATGTGCCATGGTTGTTAGGGGATGGAGCAACGACAATCAAACCAGAATACAAAGGCCACATTCTAGTGGTTACAACAACAACAACACTAGTAATTACAACAACCACCACTACAACAGCTATAACAAGGCTGCCAATGCTAAGAACACCACAACTTCACTCAAAAAAGGAACAGCTACTTTTGCACTCACTGCAACATGGAAAGACACATCAACCAGAGGTGTTATATCCT
The DNA here is from genome assembly GCF_048544455.1 of Silene latifolia. Taxonomy (NCBI): domain Eukaryota; kingdom Viridiplantae; phylum Streptophyta; class Magnoliopsida; order Caryophyllales; family Caryophyllaceae; genus Silene; species Silene latifolia. The sequence goes on along the minus strand of NC_133528.1, from coordinate 142,549,904 downwards.
GGACCCTGAACTCGGGCCACAAAAGAGAATAAGAGATTCACCAAAGAGAATAGTTGTTGCTGCCACCGGTGCTTCTTCTTCTTCTGACATAGGTCAGTATAGTGAAAGTGCCAACAATGTTGCAGGGTGCTCATCTTCACAGAAATATAATCAAATCATGGAGGATTTGAGCAATCTCAACATTGATCCTAACTCTCAAGCCATGATGGCAGGTAACATTACCGCTCCTTCTCAAGAGTGGATAATTGACAGTGGCTGTTCTAGCCACATAACTCCTCATTTGGATTTATTTGATGTATATAAGAAACTTGATAATCCTTTCACCATCACTATACCTAATGGAAGCAAGGCTAAGGTTATGAATGTTGGCATTATTAAACTCTCACCTGAAGTCACTCTTTATAATGTTTTGCATGTGCCTGACTTTCACTTTAATCTTTTATCCATTAGCCAACTTACCAAAAGACTTTCTTCTCACACTATATTCACACTTAATCATTGTATCCTCTAGGCCCCTTCTATGGACAAATACTTGATCCTTGGTAGACAAAGACAAGGTCTCTATTTTGCTGATTTCAAGCCCAATCACAACACCAAAGCTGCTGCCAAGTTAAGCCTTCATTCTCACATGTGTGCTGCTGTCAATAATGTTGTTGTTTCACTCAATAGATGACATTGTAGATTAGGCCACATTTCTTTTTCTAATTTGAAACATTTTCCTGTAATAAACAAATGTAATAGGAACAACAATTTGCTGTTTGTCAAATTTGTCCTAAGGCTAAATTTCATAGATTATCCTTTCCTGATAGTTATTCTAATTACAAAAGCATTTTTGAATTGCTTTATGCTGATCTTTGGGGACAATACCATACTCCTACTCACAATGGACACAGATATTTTATCACTATAGTTGATGACTATCCTAGGACCACCTGGACTCACCTACTTGGCCACAAAGTCAATGCTTTACCCATGCTTAAAGCCTTCATAAATTACATAGAAAATCATTTTCAAGTACATGTTAAAACTATAAGGAGTGACAATGGTTTAGAGTTAAGTGGGGTCCAAGCTAAGGCTTATTATGATTCCAAAGGAATAGCTCTTCAGACTTCTTGTGTTGATACTCCACGGCAAAATGGAGTTGTAGAAAGGAAACATAAGCACCTTCTTGAAACAGCCAGAAATTTATTTTTTCAGGCCAATCTCCCTGTTCAATATTGGGGAAAATGCATCATGACTGCCACATACCTTATAAACAGAATGCCTTCTAGTGTTCTACAACACAAGACACCTTTAGAAGTCTTATACAAAGAGACCCCTTCTCTTGATCATTTGAGAACTTTTGGGTGTTTATGCTTTGTGGCCACATCTAAAAGAGGAAGAGATAAATTTCAACCAAGAGCCAGCCCATGTGTGTTCCTAGGTTATCCAAATGGTAAAAAGGCTTACACTATAATGGACCTCCAAACTCGAATGATATTTCACAGTAGGTACATAACATTTCATGAGAATATTTTTCCATTCCATGTAAAAAATTTATCTAAGTACTTTGACCAAGGAACCATGCCAAACTCACCAGAGGGGTTAAAGAATCCTATATTTTTCACTCTTGAAATGCCCTCAGAAATCTTTGAGGATGACCAACTCCCACAATATAACAACACCATTCCAACTGATACACCTCAACCCCAGAATAATGTTCAATCTCCCACTAGTGTTCAATCCCATACTGAACCACCACTTGTTCAGCATGGCAGAATTCAAAAGGCTCTTGCATATCTCAAGGATTATGAAGTTTACATACCTCCTTCTCTCCAAAATGATCAGTTTTCTGGACACCTCAATGTTGAACATTGGTGCAACCTTGTTAGTTTTGACACTTTACCTCATCATGCTCAATCAACCATCAATCAAACCATCTCCTATTCTGAGCTAGCAACCTATCAGGAAGCTTGTACTGATCCAAACTGGATTTCTGCCATGGATAACGAAATTAAGGCTTTAAAGGATAATTACACTTGGGATTTGGTTGACCTTCCCACAGAAAAAAAAGGCCATATCCTCCAAGTGGGTTTTCAAAGTAAAGCTGAATACAGATGACAGTCTAGAAAGGCACAAGGCTAGACTGGTTATTCATGGTTGCAGTCAAAGGGCAGGTATAGATTTCCAAGAGACTTTTTCCCCTATGGTCAAAATGACAACTATTCGAGCTCTTCTGTGTGTTGCACTTGATAAAGAGTGGAATGTCTTCCAAATGGACATCAACAATGCATTTCTCCATGGTAAAATCAGTGAGAAAATTTATATGAAGGTGCTGAAGGTATCCCCAATCTCTCATCCAAAGTCTGTAAATTAAAGAAGTCTCTATATGGGTTAAAGCAGGCTTCCAGGCAGTGGTTCTCCAAATTATGCCAATTTCTCAAATGACTTCAATATGTTCATTTAAAGAATAATTATTCCATGTTTACAAGAAAGGATAAAGAACACTTCAATATCCTACCTTTCTATGTTGATGATATCATAGTCACTGGATCAGATGAAACTCGCATAACAACTTTGATACAACACCTCAACTTAGCTTTTGGCATCAAGGATTTAGGGAGACTCCATTACTTTCTTGGGATTGAGGTCAGTTATGTACCAACATGAATCATTTTAACTCAAAAGAAGTTCACATCAGAATTACTCAAAGAGGTGGACCTACCTGATGGCAGAAATACTGTCACACCCCTTCCTCTCAATTGCAAACTCACATCTGAAGATGGTGACCCTTACAGTGATCCAAGTCACTACAGGATGCCTATCGGCAAGCTGAATTTTCTTACTCACACTAGGCCAGATCTATCATATGCTGTGCAAACTCTAAGTCAATTCATGCAAAACCCAATGACCACTCACTTTCAAGCATTACATCATGTTCTCAAGTACTTGGGGGGAACTTGTGGTCAAGGTATCCTTTTAATAGGATCCAATACTTTGCATCTTCAAGCCTTTTCTGGCTCTGACTAGGCTGCTTGCCCCATCACAAGAAGATCCATCAGTGGATGGGTCATTCTCGTTGGCAAATCTCCTCTGAGCTGGAAGAGTAAGAAACAAGCCACTGTTTCTCAATCCTCTGCTGAAGCAGAGTACATGGCTATGTCCCAAGCTGCAGCAGAGATCACTTGAGTGGTCGAACTCCTTACTGAAATGGGAGTTCATAATTTACAACATGTGAGTCTACACTGTGATAACAACAGTGCTTTGCACATTGCTAGAAACCCTATTTTCCATGAGAAGACGAAGCACATAGAGATCGATTGTCATTTTACCAGAGACAAAGTTCTTAAAGGGCTGATTTAGTTACATTATCTGCCCACCACTTCTCAAATTACAGATGTCTTTACCAAAGTTTTGCCTTCACATCAGCATTGGTAATTGTTGCATAACTTGGGAATGTTACTCCCTCAACATCCTCCAGTTTGTCGGGGGGGTTAAATCCTCCTTATGAGTCACCTCATGACAACAACAATACTATCCCGCTAGACAGAAGAAAAGGAAAAAGTCCAGACATTATTCTTGGACATGATCCAACGTGAAGTCATCATTGGAGGCCCTTTTACAAATAGGCCCATTTCTCAATTGACTAGGTTATTTACTCGGGTTGTCATTGTATCCTCAGACTACTATAAATAGATTCTCCTCTTGTACAAACAGGCACAATAATTCAGTTCAACCAATATATAAACTATTCTCAAAGCATCCTATTTTATTACACCAATCATCAATATTTATTGTAGTCAATCAATGGAAATTCATTGCAAAATCCAACAAACACAAAAGCTATAAATCCCAAAGCCACAAGAACAATCCCGAAACCAATGAAAAATAACATTTTCAAAATCGTTCTAATTACATGCAAAATTTCTAGATGTTGTTCAAATTTCAATTCCTACATTTATTGTATGTATATATATGACCCTAAAAGATATTAATGGATTCACATTAAATTTGTACTTGAATTTCGACCGCTCACGCTTTTGATTAATGATTATGGGTTTCGAACAAAGGGGCGAACGGGTAGATGAACGAGGTGTCAAGTGAGTCAAAGGAAGTAGCCTTAGTGTGCTACTTTGTGCGAGCTAAACGAATTGGCCTTGGTATGTTCGTGTTGTTCACACGACAACTCCTAGCTAGGCCATTTTCTATGTGGCGCTGCGCACGAGCAGACCATGGAGGCTTCATCATTGGAGCACAAACATTTAATTCGCTTAGGTGTAGGATTGCAATGAACATTTACTAAACTACGAAGTACTCGTACTATAATGAAAAGGCGAAAGTTTATCGGGGAAGATCCATGAAAGTTACAATCCTCTTAGGTTTAGGATAGCAATGAAGATTTAATTCGCTTTTGTCATCGTCCAAATACTACTAGTATATACGGATTACGCTGCAATAAGTAATCAAGTTTCGTATTTCTACGTAAATTCGGATTATGGTTTCCTTACTATTGAAACTCCGTTTGCTATATATACTCCGTATATACTACCTATTTGTATGTAAATTCGTACTGAAAATATGGAAAAGCTTTCAATAACATCGTTACTGTTATGCGGAAGCGTGAGATAGCTCGTGTTGGGTCTCTGCTACACCTGTGTCCACTGTTCATAATAGTACGATACTGTCCACTGTGGGACATGGGTTTGCACCCTAACAATCCTCCCCTCAAACCAAGGACCGTCATCTACACTTCTACAGCCTCAACTTCTAGACACTTGAAACATCACAAGTCTTGATAACCTCCCCATAGCCGATACACCATGCTACCACGAGCCATGTCTTGCACCACATGTCACCGCCTAATCAAGTGAGTGCCCTCACATGCTCCTGAGCCTGCATGTCCATGTGCCCTTCTTGGGGATTTGTTACACATGCATATCGAACCTCCTCTGCATCCAATATACCCTGGACTGAGTCCGTCACTTCAGAAATCCTAGAACACAAACGGTCTCTGCATCCAACCTGGAAAGGATCCACCTAACATGTGGCACCCAATCTGATAAGGGTTGTTTTGGTAAAAATTTACCGAGTTATTTATTTAATTGGTGAGTGATAGTGATGGATCTACGGCCGGTTAATATTGGATTATAACTAATTTAAAGAGTGGATATGCGATGAAGTAAAGAAGGAAAATATAAACAAAGGAATGACACGAAAGATTTTTGGTGACGCGGAAAACCCGGTGTGGGAACAACCGCGGGGGGAGTCGGAATCCCGCCAACTTTGCACTATAATCGATGCAAAAATGCCCAAGTAAGGAAATACAATTTTTACGTTGCTAGATAATTATCGTCAATTGCTGATGAATTTTTTTAGAGTATAGTGTTGCTTGATGATCTCGTGAATGCCTTCAGTACTATTCTCCTTGTCCTTTTATAGCTGTTGGAGTCAAAGCTTAGGGTTTGGAAGCTGCCTCTGCGTCTGTTGCGGAATATCAGGTCAACTCTCTACAAAATAGGAGTTTGTTAGTTGACTGAGTCCTTTATCCTTTCTTGTGTGTGGGCTTCTTTCTTTTGGGCTATATTATGTTTGTTGCTTATTTAATCCTGCGGTCCTTAGTGTGCCACCTCAGCAATCCCCCTCTCCCTTCTTCTACCAACCGTTGTGCTACACGTGGCCGTGCTTTTGCCACTTCTTTCTGCTGATAATACGATGCCACGTCAGGATATTTAAATGATATTTTTATCCCTAACAATTGCCCCCAAATTTCCGTCTCAAATATTTTTAGGCGGGAATTTCTGTTGCGCTGCGGAGAACTGACGAAGTTTTAGCAGTTATCTTGGTTTCTACAACTTCTCCTCTTAATAGCTCTTCAACCGCCACAATTACTATCCCACTCTCCCACTAACTCTTCTTCTCTCTTTATATCCCCTCGGTATTCCCCAAAACTCCCCACTTTCTCACTTCTCCATCATCAATCACCTTAATCTCTTCTTCCTAAAAACTCTCTCTCCTTCTGCCGGTTGCTTTTCCACAGGTACTTCGTCTTCAACTTCGTTTTCTTTTCATTTCTTTGCATATCATGTCACAAAAATCCGTTTCTTCGACCTCGGCCTCGGATCCAGTGATGCCGTCTGACGATTTCCTCTCCAGCGGCGTCCTTTCCGCCAAACATTCTTGTGATTCTGACTTTACCTCCGAGGATCTTGATTATATCAAGAAAACCTTTGGTTTTTCTGACGATGTGGTGTTTCACATCCCAACCCCTGGCCAAAAAGCCGACTCAGTGAGGGAGGGGTGGATATGTTTATATGAATATGCTTTCCGTCTGGGTTTGAGGTTTCCTTTTCCTCCTCTGGTTCAAGAGTATCTGAACTTGAATTATTTGGCTATTTTCCAAGTGGCTCCATATACTTGGCGGACCTTGCTTGCGATTGATGCGATGAATAACCGTTTTGGTTATGAGATTGGTCTTCCGGACCTTGCACACTTGTTCTCGGTCAGGTCCCTTGCTCGGGGTCAAGTGACCATTCGGGTTCGAGACGGGGAAAAGAATTGCATCATCTTCCCCGTGAAGCCGGATGACAGCAAGTGGTTCTCCCGCTTTATTTTCGTGAAAATTGACACTCTTCCTGCTCCGACTGACTACATTGTCAGTGTCTGGCGATCAACAGACGGTACTTGCATGCCCTTATTCCTGTGTATTTTTCTTTGATGCTTATATTTCCTTACTTGGTTTTTTGTGCAAGTTTGTGTCCCTTGCCCTTGTCTTCTGACAGAACCGCATCTCTTTCCAAACTATTTAGTCCACCTCCAGAAAATAGGACCTTTCCCAACCTGGTCCAGGATTCTGCTGCTGCGGTGAATAAAACAGCTGCTGAAGAAAAGGATTCAATGTCGACTAGTACGTTGTTCTTCCCTTTTTTGACTTGGTTCTGTTTCCGGATTTTTCATATATCTGGTTCTGACTCGATCTTTGCTGCTTCCAGGTTCTGCAAAATCTAGAATTTCACTGGAAGATGTTTTGGCTCGAGAGAAAAGAGCGGGTTGCGGTTGCCCCCAAGCTCTTTGAGAAAAGGAAGTCTACCCCACCCCCGTTCTGGACCCCGTCCCAAGAGGAGGTCTCTGCTGCGCGAACCGGGCTAAGGAGCGATCTCCCATTGAAGCCACGCCTCTAGGCGTGAGGCCTCCGCTACTGGCATGGGTTATCGCTTCGGGATCCTCCTGTACCCAAACCTACTCCTGTTTCAGTTTCAGCTACGCCTGCTGCTGGTTCGACCCCAATATCTGAAACTATCCTCGCTTCAGGGCCTGCGGTTCCAAACTCCGCTCCCGCCTCCAAGGATATAGTCCTTTCATTTCCGGATGACTTTGGTAAGGCCAAATCGAACGCACTGGGCTGATGGATCGATTCTTGTTTCACTTTCGAGTCTGTGATGGGGACAAGGGCTTTGCGCTATTTAGCAGATCGTGCAGCAGAGTGTAGACACCTCGTTTCTGCACCCCTCGCAAACCACCCGGTGATGATTGGGCCGCATGTTTGATACGCGGAACGATTTGTGACAGTTCGTAAGATTATCGTCAAGTGATTGCTCAAATATTAATGTCAACCTCTTAGTTGTCATCTACGTCCCGATACGGTCGTTTTGGCGATAATTAGAGTACATTCGAGTCCGGGTCAAAAACCGTCTCCATTTTCTGATAGCTGTTAAATCCCGAGTCAGAATGTTCTGGAATGTTCCGGATATTTCTATTCCATATTTCTCAAATTTTATCTTTTGGCAAATAATATCCCATAATATTCATAAGATAAATCGAATTATTTCCGTCCTACCATAACTTAAACACGGAAATCTTTCTTAAGCGAGAGGAAACCTCCTGGGAATAGACGCAAGGCAGGGTCTTTGCGCCTCTTCCAAGAGACGCAGATGGCTCGCCGCGCCTCTTCCCAGGCCCTTCTTTGCATGATTTACGTATCTTTTTCATATCTTTCCGAGATTCACTTCCAAAGAGTCTCCGAAACCCTATTCCTTCACGTGATTAGTATAAATAGGAGCTTTCGTTCCTCATATTTCTCACGCGAGTGTCCGCCCTTCTCTTCTCCCTTTGCATTCTAGACTTCGTTCTTACTAATTGGCGCCTACGTGCTTGGACTTCCGACCACGTAAGCTCGGATCTTTCCGGGTACCAACCTCTCCGTTGCATGACCGACCAATTTGACCACTACACTCAATCAATCTAATTAATCAATCTTGTTAAATCGTTTTCCTCTTTCGAGGGCACTCTTTCCTTGCATTC